>NC_050181.1:31929502-31934502 GCF_008315115.2 Sander lucioperca
CACAAACAGCACTTAAAGGCGCTGACACACCAACCCAATAATCGGCCGTCGGACAGTCTGGCGAGGTCGGTGACTCGAGTGTTCGGTGTGTTCCGTGCCATCGTCCGTCGGAAGGACAAACCGACGCCTCTCAAAATCTGACGAAAATCTTTCAAACTGACCTTTGTCGTTCTGAAATGAAGACGGATTCAGCAACTGTATGACCTATTTCTCTCTTAAAACTATTTTCATAAAATACGAGGTCGTATTTCGAAGAAGCTGCCATTACTATCTGCTGGAGAAGCCAGACCCACGTGACGCGTTCGTCATTTCCGGTTTTCATTTTTTGGGCGACAATACAGATTAGCGCCGCCTGCTGTTATGGAGACATATTACGTCTCGCGCACGTGCAGAACATACGCTCAAGTCGGCGTCGCTTCGGTGTGTTTTGGGGCACTTTTTGGACCTCGGGGAGACTGATCAGCCCGACTGCCTTTTCTGCCGACGGTCGGCCGTCTGGTTGGTGTGTTAGGGCCTTTAAACGGACACCGGATAGGAGAGGCAGGTGTCATGGATTAAAACAAGTATATCTCCGGCTTATTAAGAGATGCTACAGACAAAAACATCACTTTTAAATTGTGAGTTTTGGGTCTCTTTGTCTTCCATAACCTGTCTTTTTTCAGACTGGTGGAAAAAAAACATTTATGCGACTACCCTTTGTCTACTTGTTGTCTGTAGATTTCTCCTAAATTCCCCAAAAGTTAGCATTAGATAACGCCTCATTTGCATATTTAAACTTAAATATTTCAGAAAACTTTTAATATGAAAAATAATTGTGTTCATATCAATTATTGAAGCTAATTAGCAGAGTTTTAGGAGCTGGGCCACACCTCCTCCGGCATTCCTATAAATACAACCTAACCTCCTCTCATCCACTCTCGCTTTCTTCAAACCTGCAACCTAAACCCAACTGTCCCGTTCTTCTTTTCCTAAACCCAACCGTCCTGTTCTTCTTTACCTAAACCCAACTGTCCGTTCTTCTTTACCTAAACCCAACTGTCCGTTCTTCTTTTCCTAAACCCAACTGTCCTGTTCTTCTTTACCTAAACCCAACCGTCCTGTTCTTCTTTACCTAAACCCAACCGTCCTGTTCTTCTTTACCTAAACCCAACTGTCCCGTTCTTCTTTACCTAAACTCAACTGTCCATTCTTCTTTTCCTAAACCCAACCGTCCTGTTCTTCTTTACCTAAACCCAACTGTCCGTTCTTCTTTTCCTAAACCCAACCGTCCTGTTCTTCTTTACCTAAACCCAACCGTCCTGTTCTTCTTTACCTAAACCCAACCGTCCCGTTCTTCTTTACCTGAACCCAACCGTCCTGTTCTTCTTTACCTAAACTCAACTGTCCCGTTCTTCTTTACCTAAACCCAACCGTCCTGTTCTTCTTTACCTAAACCCAACCGTCCCGTTCTTCTTTACCTAAACCCAACCGTCCTGTTCTTCTTTACCTAAACTCAACTGTCCGTTCTTCTTTTCCTAAACCCAACCGTCCTGTTCTTCTTTACCTAAACCCAACCGTCCCGTTCTTCTTTACCTAAACCCAACTGTCCCGTTCTTTTTCTAAACCCAACCGTCCTGTTCTTCTTTACCTCAACCCAACTGTCCCGTTCTTCTTTACCTAAACTCAACTGTCCCGTTCTTCTTTACCTAAATCCAATTGTCCCATTCTTTTCCTAAACCCAACCATCCCATTCTTCTTTTACTAAACCCAATCGCCATTGTTGTCCCACGTGTCATGGAAACGTAAGCCCACTGGCAACCTTTTCCTTAACTTAAAGGAAAAGGTTTTTGCGTGAAACTGCCACAGATTTTGAGTTAAGGGGCCGTGTTCATTTCACGGAATTCTGTGATCAGGTTGGTTGATATGAATTCAGTGGACATCAGGACAGAGTTTTTGCTCATTTCATCACATTTCATCTGTTTTTTTTAGATGTGGCTAACCTTTGAGGTTCTCCTGGATCCTTTGGTTCTCCGGTTGTCCCCCTTGTTGGAGTTTCTTCTGAAGATCAGCCAGGAGTTGAGAGGAGAAACTCTGGACAGATCCGAGGATGGCGGCTCCTGAAAGACACCAAGTATAGGCTCAAATGTTTAAAACACCACATTTCTGCAGAACAAGATTTGTGTTAAAATACATCAAAATGTTGCATAAATATCGGAAAAAAAGACCAAAAAAACCTGTCGAAAAAAGCAAGAAATGTTGAAAAGAGCGACTAAAACGTCATTAAAAAAAGCATCGGCGACAATCTGGACAGACCCAACCTGGTCTCACGCCAGGTCGTGAATAGTCACGTTATTTTGATTTATTGGTTCGTGTACAGGTCACGATTTTGACGTTTATTTCGTGTACACGTCACGATCTTTGAACGTGTACAGGTTACGATTTTCGAACCTGCTCTGGGGGACGCAACAATGGGGAAATGAGGCGCCACACGCCGGCCACAACAACAAGACGGGCCGCCACTCGCGGGACGCAATACCCGGGCGCAGGGGCACATAACAACGAATAAATTAAACGCCACAACAACGGGATGGTTGTGGTTAGGAGAAGGAGAATGGGGAAAGGAACCGTCACGCAGGACACGCCGACAACAGCGGGACGGTTGTGGTTAGGAAAAGGAGAACACGGAAAGGAACTGCAACACGTGCAAAGTGAAAGTCCTGTGTTGTTTGACCCATCCACCCCCCCGACCAACCTCCCTGCGCGGAGTTTCGCCTTATCAATACTACTAGCTACCGTCATCGTTCTGTGATCATGAAATATGCTTCCCATTGAAATACATTGCTTTAAAATTTGTAATCACCACACAAAAAAAATGACATTATCGTGTCCTGTCCACGAATCAATAGCTTCAATAACGTGACCATATCATGAACTGCCATGAGACCGGGCTGACAGACCTGAGGACACCGACCACAACAAAGTAGGTTAAAATGTTTAAAACGCCACATTTCTGCAGAACAAGATGTCAAAAAATGTGACACAAACCTCGGGAAAAAAAACTTCAAAAATGTGGGAAAAGCATCGGAGACACTGGACAGATCTGCAGTGGCTCCTGGAAGACAACAACCACAATAAAGCATAGCTTCAAATGTTTAAAACGCCACATTTCTGCATGTTAGGACCCAGCTCGTTAAGGAAGCCACATAATAACAGCTGTTTTTGGTACATTAAAGTTATTTATTAAGATAAGAGTTTAAAAAAGGGATAAACAGAATCACAGGTGCACAAACTACAAAGGAAAGAAAGAGCCTATGGATGCTGATGGCTCTTTAAAAATAAGAGTAAAAGGTCCCATGGCATGAAAATGTCACTTCATGAGTTTTTTTAACATTAATATGAGTTCCCCCAGCCTGCCTATGGTCCCCCAGTGGTAGAAATGGTGATAGGTGTAAACCGAGCCCTGGGTATCCTGCTCTGCCTTTGAGAAAATGAAAGCTCAGATGGTCCGATCTGGAATCTTCCCTTTATGACGTCATAAGGGGAAAGGTTACCTCTCCTTTCTCTGCTATTCCCGCCCAGAGAATTTGGCCCACCATGAGAGAGAGAGAGACATCATGGCTTGCAAACAAGTGAAGCATGGCAGTTGGTCAAGACCACACCCCCATCCTCCACCTTGCCCCTCCCTCTCTCCTCCTCCTCCGCTGGAAAAAAATTCTAAGGTTCGGCAGAAACCCAACCCCGTCAAAAAGCCCAATATTCGGCCGAAGCTGAATCCTGGATTTGGTGCATCCCTGCACTAAACTATGCAAACAAACTAGAAACAAAACCTTACTAATTAGTACTACTTTGAACTAAACACAAGCAATCCAACGGTCACTTTTTATTGGCTACACTTAACTGTAACGGCTTCTGATACGGCGTCACACGACCGGCCAACAGTCGCCTAATTTCGTGCGATGTCATACAAACCCGTTCGTGAAAATGCGTTGGTTTAAATGGAGTTCCGGTGCAGATTTCTTACCAGCATCTCCGCGCTGATGGCCTCATCGTCCTCCTCCAGGATCTCCTCGCTCTCCCCGCTCTCCGCCTCCTCGACGCTCGCCGCCTCTATCACCTTCATCGTCATCATCATCAGACCCAGGAGCAGAGGCAGCAGCAGCCGCCCTCCTGCCCCAGCCGGAGAGCTCCGTCCCTGGGACAACCTGGCCGGCATGCTGCCTGTCTGTGGAGGAGGGAGAGAAGCAAGTTGGTACCAAATACCAAATCATGCTAGCTTCTTGTTAAGGTTGTTAAAAAACCCTCCATAAATCATGCATGTGAAGCAGTGTTATGGTACCCTAGATCGGTCTTGGTCTTAAAACCCGTTCTCGGATAAAGAGGACTCACGATATCACTAAACTTCCTTAGCGTTGTCTAATGTTATGTGTTAACTTAATTAGTGTGATTGGATGTAAAACTTCCGGCTTCAAATGCAACCAATAACTCATTTCTAATTTGGACGTTGTTACTGTTCACCCTCTCTCCCCGCCCCCTTAACATGCACTCCCAAGAAATTTAATACAAAGGGAGACAGGAGACAAAGCTCTGGTTGTCTGGCACTGGTCTGGTCTGGTCTTGACTTGGTCTCGCCCTGTATTTGTCTTGACTGGGTCTCGCCCTGTCTTGGTCTTGACCCTGTCAGGCCCTGTCTAGGTCTTGACTTGGTCTCGCCCTGTCTTGACTCTGTCTGGCCCTGTCTTGGTCTTGACTTGGTCTCGCCCTGTATTTGTCTTGACTGGGTCTCGCCCTGTCTTGGTCTTGACCCTGTCAGGCCCTGTCTAGGTCTTGACTTGGTCTCGCCCTGTCTTGACTCTGTCTGGCCCTGTCTTGGTCTTGACTCGGTCTGGCCCTGTCTTGGTCTTGACTCGGTCTGGCCCTGTCTAGGTCTTGACTCGGTCTCGCCCTGTCTTGGTCTTAACTTGGTCTGGCCCTGTCTTGGTCTTGACTCTGTCTGGCCCTATCTTGGCTCTGTCTGGCCCTGT
>NC_050181.1:31942002-31954502 GCF_008315115.2 Sander lucioperca
AAACTAGCAAAAGTGGATTTGGACACGCCCTAAACACACCTGCACCAGGCGCTTCACGCCGTGACCTCAGATCATTAAAATAGGACCCTATACATCATAACTGTAAACATAACGGACGCGTAGCAGCCGTGTCGTCACCCAAAAGGATAAAAAAGACAGGGTGGTAAAAAACTAGTAAAAAAAAAAGCCACGTTGAAATGAGAAGAAATGACCAAAACCGGAATTTCTTTTTGGAAAAGCAACAAAAGTGTTGAAAAAACACTGAAAAAATGCTTAAAAAACGATGAAAAAATCTTTGACGTGACTTTTACCTTTATTAATATAGGAACTATTTGTTCATAAAGTTATTCCTGATCTAGTCCTGGCCTGATATACATTATGTTAAAGCTGCATTACATTTAAAAGAGAAGAGTTTTTTTAAGTTTTATCGACTTTTTTGACAGTTTCTGTTGTTTCTTTCACAGATTTGTCGCTTTGTTGACGCTCACGTTGACGTTTTCAGCTCTTTTTTAAGATTTCTGATGCCTTTTTTCTACATTTTTGACTCTTTCATAAACATTTTTGTCGCTTTTGTCGAGACTTTTGCCATTTTTTTAAAATCTGTTAACTTTTCTTTACTCATTCGGGATGTTCAAGGATTCAGTCTCGGATTAACAAAATGAGAATATCTTCGAATTAAACAACGGGGCCTGAAATATGACATCTAGATGTTGATGAGTTTCTCTTCCTGGGGAGTTATTACATCATCAGTTGTTGCAGAAACGTTTCCTTGCCGTGACGTCATGTCTGAAGCAGGAAGATAAAAGTTTATCTGAGCCGACAGTTTGTTTCTCAGACGATCAGCTGGAATCAGAGCCGACTCTTTCCAGGAATCGCTCACTGGCTCTAGTGGCTGTAATTCTGCACCAAGGCTGAATTTCAGGGAAGAGACTTCAGATACAGTATTAGGGGACCACTAAGGTCTATATAAAAGAGACTTCAGATACAGTATTAGGGGACCACTAAGGTCTATATAAAAGAGACTTCAGATCCAGTATTAGGGGACCACTAAGGTCTATATAAAAGAGACTTCAGATCCAGTATTAGGGGACCACTAAGGCCTATATAAAAGAGACTTCAGATCCAGTATTAGGGGACCACTAAGGCCTATATAAAAGAGACTTCAGATACAGTATTAGGGGACCACTAAGGTCTATATAAAAGAGACTTCAGATACAGTATTAGGTACGGTGGCTGACAGGGGCAAACGCCCTGCAACTTAAGAAAACACACGCAAATAGACAAAACACAAGCAAATTAAGAAAACATCTTCATTAATTTGACAACACGTGCAGCATTCAGCAAACGCGCTGCAAATACACACAACACAACCAAATAGATAAACATGCTGCACATATGAAACGATGCAAAAAGAAAAGCACACAAACCCAGAAAACAAATGCAACAAAAAAACGCTGCATCCAGATTACACAACGGAAGTTCTCCAGACCTCTAGAGGGAGCAGCTAGGGGAACAGCTGGATTTTCAACCTCACGGGGAGAGAGCGCTCTGCCTTTTTATTAGAGTCGGGTATGGCTGCAGCCTGGAGAACTGTATATTAAATTAATATTATTATTATTAATAACATAACATATTAATAATATACAGTCTATGCTCCCGTCTCATGCCCTCCCGGCTGGTGCCATCCCCGAGCTTCGGCTTTTCAAAATAAAAGCTGGCGTCTGGTCCGCTATGTGTTTGTACTTTGGTGTGTTGGATGTTTGTGAACTAAACAGTACGGCAATCATACTATTGAATACAATAATGTTTTCAACAGATGTCAAACTTACAACACGATGGAGTTAGTAAAGCAGTTTTGTGTTTATATGTGCGGGTGGGATTTATTCAGTTTGATAAATCCCACGGTAAATTGGCTGGTTTACTAAACAGGGAGGGACTATAAATCCTGTTTGTTTTTTGTATTTCAACAGCGAATTGCTCCACAATATGAATACAGATTGATCACTCATTTTGTTGGTAACCGTTGTTGTATAATCACAATATTACACTTGAGGAGGCCTACACTTCAGTAATGCGCCTTTCGGACCTCGAAATGAAAGTGTAAGATCAGCGGACTGTGTCTGTCTGCAGGACGAGTAACGGGAAGAGTACGGTGATCAACGCCATGCTGAGAGACCGCGTGTTGCCGAGCGGCATCGGCCACACCACCAACTGTTTCCTGAGGGTCGAAGGGACCGACGGAGACGAAGCTTACCTCACCACCGAGGCGTCCAATGAGAGGAGGAGTGTCAGCGTACGACCAACACAAAGCCCTAACTATCCTGACACAGAGCCCTAAACCATCCTGACACAGAGCCCTTAAACCTTCTGACACAGAGCCCTAAATCCTCCTGACACAGAGCCCTAAACCATCCTGACACAGAGCCCTAAACCATCCTGACACAGAGCCCTAAACCATCCTGACACAGAGCCCTAAACCATCCTGACACAGAGCCCTTAAACCTCCTGACACAGAGCCCTTAAACCTCCTGACACAGAGCCCTTAAACCTCCTGACACAGAGCCCTAAACCGTACTGACACAGAGCCCTTAAGCCTCCTGACACAGAGCCCTAAACCATCCTGACACAGATCCCTTAATCCTCCTGACACAGAGCCCTAAGCCATCCTGACACAGAGCCCTAAACCATCCTGACACAGAGCTCTAAACCATCTTGACACAGAGCCCTAAACCATCCTGACACAGAGCTCTAAACCATCCTGACACAGAGCCCTAAACCATCCTGACACAGAACCCTAAATCCTCCTGACACAGAGCCCTAAATCCTCCTGACACAGAGCCCTTAAACCTTCTGACACAGAGCCCTAAATCCTCCTGACACAGAGCCCTTAACCCTCCTGACACAGAGCCCTAAACCTTCCTGACACTGAGCTCTTAAACCTCCTGACACAGAGCCCTTAAACCTCCTGACACAGAGCCCTACACCATCCTGACACAGAGCCCTAAACCATCTTGACACAGAGCCCTAAACCATCCTGACACAGAGCCCTAAACCATCCTGACACGGAGCCCTAAACCTTCCTGACACAGAGCCCTAAACCATCCTGACACAGAGCTCTAAACCATCCTGACACAGAACCCTAAACCATCTTGACACAGAGCCCTAAACCTTCCTGACACAGAGCTCTAAACCATCCTGACACAGAACCCTAAACCATGTTGACACAGAGCCCTAAACCTTCCTGACACGGAGCTCTTAAACCTCCTGACACAGAGCCCTACACCATCCTGACACAGAGCCCTAAACCATCCTGACACAGAGCCCTTAAACCATCCTGACACAGAGCCCTAAACCTTCCTGACACAGAGCTCTAAACCATCCTGACACGGAGCCCTAAACCTTCCTGACACAGAGCCCTAAACCATCCTGACATAGAGCTCTAAACCATCCTGACACAGAACCCTAAACCATCTTGACACAGAGCCCTAAACCATCCTGACACAGAGCCCTAAACCATCCTGACACAGAGCCCTAAACCTTCCTGACACAGAGCCCTAAACCATCCTGACACAGAGCTCTAAACCTTCCTGACACAGAGCCCTAAACCATACTGACACAGAGCTCTGAAGCATCCTGACACAGAGCCCTAAACCATCCTGACACAGAGCCCTAAACCATCCTGACACAGAGCTCTAAACCATCCTGACACAGAGCCCTAAACCATCCTGTTTCTCCGGGTCAAATTTGACCTGTTTTCAAAGTTTCAACACATTCACTCCCATCTCCTAAAATACAGACGCATGGTCAGTTATCTTTGGTGTTGTTATTGACGCTTAAAGTCTCCTTTAGCATCAGATCTAAACACGCTAGGTCGGGACTATTGGCGTCACTTTTGGTTTAGTAAAAGATGGTGTTGGGGGGCTTATAAAAGGTACGTTTACGGAGGAGTCCACCCATATCCTCAGAGGGTTTGGAGGGGGGTGGGGGGAGGGGTTTAGATGAGATCCAAAGGTCTAAGAACATGTCACACTGTCCCTTTAAATGTGATTTTTTTTTTAGCCATGTTTGGTGCTTTCTTTGGTGCTATTTTTGCCGCTTTATCGCAGTTCTTTTCTGATGTTTTTGCTGCTTTTTTGGGTGCTTTTTTGCCAATTTTTGCGGCTTTTGTCAAATGGGTGTTTTTTTCTCAATTTTGCCACTTGTTTAGCCTTTTTTGGTGCTTTTTTGACACCTTTAATGCTGCAAATTCACGTGGCACTTCAAAGCACACACGTCGTCGTTTCCTTTCTCCCCCCCTCAGACGGTGAACCAGCTGGCCCACGCGCTCCACATGGACCCCACCCTGGACTCTGGCTGTCTGGTCAAGGTGATGTGGCCTAAAAGTCGCTGTGCTCTGCTGAGAGACGACCTGGTGCTGATGGACAGGTAATCACACTTGAAAGAAATACAGATGTCAGAACGAGAGGGTGACAATTTTTTGGAACTCCCACGGGTCACGGTATTCCCACGGGAGTCCCGCAGAGAGTCTGCAAAATGGATTCTGGAAAGAAGCTGATGCAATTGAAAGTGTCATCAAAGGACCCCTCAATCCATTTTCAGGAGCTGTGAGAAGATCTCTGTTAGGAATTACGTAATGAAATCGCAGGTAATGCATGTTACCTAGGTCTGTAGGTAATGCATGTTACCTAGGCCTGTAGGTAATGCATGTTACCTAGGGCTGTAGGTAATGTATGTTACCTAGGCCTGTAGGTAATGCATGTTACCTAGACCTGCAGGTAATTCATGTTACCTAGGCCTGCAGGTAATGCATGTTACCTAGGCCTGCAGGTAATGTATGTTACCTAGGTCTGCAGGTAATGCATGTTACCTTTTTTTTGGGGGGGGGTGTATTTTCCTGGGCTCGGGATGGGATGGGAGCGACAATTGATTCCCGTGTCACCCTCTCGTCAGAACAGCAGGAATAATAATGATTAATCATCTCATGTGTGCCTCAGCCCCGGCACAGATGTGACTCTGGAGTTGGACAGCTGGATTGATAAGTTCTGTCTGGACGCCGACGTCTTCGTTCTGGTGGGAAACGCCGAGTCAACGCTGATGAACACGGTGAGGAAACCTGGTTCTGATCCCGTCCAGATGGATAAGAGATGATAAGGACTCACATCGATATGTTATATGGCATATCTTTCTGTCTGCAGGAGAAACTATTCTTCCACAAAGTCAGCGAGAGAATCTCCAAACCCAACATCTTCATCCTCCACAACAGATGGGACGCTTCCGTGAGCGAGCCCGAATACATCGAGGAGGTTAGTTTACTAAACTTCAGTTCGAAAAGTTATTGTACTTTTATTTATAATGTTTACTAATTTATAGGGATGCACCAAATCCAGGATTGGGTTTCTGATTGGGCTTTTTGACGGGGTTGGGTTTCTGCTGAACATAGAATTTTTCCCCAGCGAACCGAACCCTACGCTTGCACTATGCGCTACGCTGATCGCTGTAATGACGGCGCCGTTGATTACGGGAAGGTGTTTACGTAGGTGGAGCGTTCAACGCAGTAGGCTGTGAGGAAGTGGAAATGGAACTGGTGAGCAGAAAAAGTGTAGTTTGGCAGTACTTTCAGTCAAAAGAAGGCCATTCAAGTCCAGCTACATGTTCAATTTACAATGCTGATTAGTCTGGTGGTGGCGAGGACCCTAAACTATACACATCACCGCTGTTACAACATCTGGTATGAAACATCTGGAAGAATACAAGTTGTGCATGAAGGAATCTACAGACAGCAGCCAAAATGCAGCAACTTCAGGTACGGCAAAGGAAGGACAGTCACTGTTTACTTCATTAATGAGTTTACTGTGTTCATGGACTGAGGATGGGACGAGGATTCAGCAGAATCTCAACCAGGGGATTCAGTATGAGGTGAGAATAGTAAAAACATTTTTTTAAAAGACAGTTTAAAGGCGGTTGAAGCTAAAATAACCACCTGTAAATACATAGTGTAAATACAACAGTTTTAGTGTATTTACTTATATTTATTGATTGTTTGTCTATCTTTAATGAAAGAACTGTAGGGTGGTGATGGGAATGGTTCAGGTGGAGTGAGGGTTTGGGGAACAGACAGAGTCTCGGTCAGAAGACGTCAGATGATATTGAGTGATGAATGAATGAAGCAGGGAGAAGGCAGGGTTGATGCAACACCAGTGTTTCTTTATTTTATCATTCAGGTTGAATTTGAGTAATTGCATTATCTGTGTGCTGCAGAAAGAGATAAAGACATAATACAATTAACACATACTTCAAACAAACACAAATGCACAGACTTTAAGATAATAATACAACAAACAATCTATCCACATTGTCTATGGCACATGTCTGGCAAACTGACAGTAACTCATGGCATAAAACAAATCAAAACGACAAATTGACTCACGTTAATTCATGAAGACGCACACAGGATGCATGGGAGTGCTGGCATTGGAGTGCAAAGAATGAGCCAAAGGGTTGGCAATCAATTTATAGGCAACAGGTGAGGTGGGCGTGGTCAGGTGTCAGGTGGCAAAAGTATCCTTGAAAGAGCGAAATGGAGTGGAAAGGAACTGGAATGGCAGGAGTCTTTTCATTTAGAGAGTCTTTTATTCCGTCTATCCCTCGCTGCTGCAGCACTGTGAGTTTCCCTGTTGTGGGATTAATAATAACAATTTAGGACTTTCCCCCAGGAGACCGGGGTTCTTGTCCCATTCTTGTCCCGCGTGTCTCTGAAACATACATTTTGTCACCCCACCCACCATCTTTTCCTAAACCTAACTGTCCTGTTGTTGTGCTGCATGTCAGTTAAACAAACATCCCAACCCAGAGCGTCAAAAAGAGACGCCAAGAGTCCCGACCAACATGCCCGGATTATCCATAAGGGCACTTGGGCCAGTTCCCAGGGGCACCAACCATTCACAACCAGTGGGGGGGCACCACATGACACAAGCTTTAACAATATTTTCTGTAAATTCTTATATTATTCACGTGAAATTGTTGAAAGACCATACATTACTCGTTTATGAACACTAATTTCAGAATAATATAATAATAATAAATTATAAATAAATCCATATTACATGACCACTATCACTCCCCTCCCCAATCTGTCAGAGCTGAGTTGGTCCACAAGGACGGGTAAATGTATCATTTGGGGCATGGGGGTTAACAATAATCAAAAGTGGCCAGTTTAACCCCCCAAAAATGTTATCATAATAATGAATGTAAAATATTAACTATTACAAAAATGATAAGTGGTTGGCTTTCTTGATTCAATGTAATTGGCAAACAAAGAAAAACATTTTTCACACAAACCCCCCCACCTCTGGGTGAGACTTGGTTGCACCCAACCCTTCTCCATGTTTTCCAAGCACACAGTTTTATTCAGTAAGCAGAGAAGTTTAAAACAGTCTGTGGTTCATTCCTAGAACTCGTATTTCTTTCAGAGGACTTTGTGCAATAAATCCATATTCTTAAATCTAATATTGATAGTCTTTTGTCCATATCTTATTCATTTTCGGTCCTTTTATTGTCATGAGCTGTGATGCTAAAGCAGTTTTAGCGTTCCCATGATGCTTTTGAATGTTTTTGACCAATCAGAGGAGTTGCTTTCAGGGCCCGTGAAATAAAGTCGGAAAAATACAAATTTGACCAACCCACAATGCTGCAATATATTGTATTGATTTTGGCTTTTTGAATTGATAGACATTTTGAATTGAGACATTTGAATATAGTGCTCACTGCTCATATGCCTACATGTATGTAGTTGGATAAGTTAGTAAATTTGAGAAATCTCCTTGATTATGTCTGATATTTTTGGCAGGGGGAAAGCAAGTGTTGGTTTCTCTTTGCATAATGACAATGCTTTGTTTTTTATTAGTTTTTTTGGCTTGTCTGCTGGGCTGATGTACTGATGTGTATTGACTTTGACATTTTGAATTGAATGCTGTGCTTTTTGAAATTGACATTTAAATATAGTGTTCATTGCTCATATGCCTACATGTATGTAGTTGGACAAGTTAGTAAATTACATTTGAGAAATCCCCTTGATTATGTCTGATATTTTTGCCAGGAGGACAGCACGGGTAAAGGAGGTGGTGGACGGGGGGTGGGGGGGGCTTTGAGGTATGGTGCCCAGGGGCACCACATTGTCTTAATACGGGCCTGGCTCAGGTGACTGCTGCTGTGCAGACTGTAGTTTGAGTTTTGCACCTTTGACTCCATTTGTGCCCTCTGTTGTTTAGCAATCGAAAAAAAACGTGTGTCACAACTGTATGTGATGAGATGCAGCTCCACACTACTGTCGCTTCTACACATCACAGGCGGCCAGGTGGATTACAGGGGTCTTTATTGTACAGTACTTTCCTTATCGCTCTGTAACACAGTAGGGCAGGGGTATGTCAATCAGCATTGGTCACAGTCAATATAATAACACAACAGAAATTATCATAACTTGATGTGATCGTATAGTGTATATTACCTAATGTATTCATATACATTACAATGCCTTAGGCTACCTTGTATTCACATTTGCACAATCAAATATATCTCCATATGCACTGACATTATACTGGTGAAAACACCCCCCAGTAATCCATTTTATAATATAAGAAAAGATAGAAAAACCGCATTCACCATTTAGCATGAGGTGAGCATAAACACAGCACAGGTATACATCATACACACCTAATCAACAGGCTGCTTCACTAAACTATGAGCTAGCCAAACTAGCGTGAGCTACTTAACTGAACAGTTAAAAAGAGCTGCTCATGCAGACAAACAATAATATGCAATAAAACATCATGAAAACTAACACAGAAATGCATAGAATATTACCTGTAACACAGTACGGCAGTGGTATGTCAATCAGCATTGGTCTCAGGATGAACAGTCTGAATAAAACGTGGAAATTATGCAAATAATTATGCTAGGTTAACACTGACAATGTACGTTCCAGTAAGTCTCTAAAATATAATTTTAAAGACTAGATAGCTTATAGTCTGGGCTCAAGACAGTTAGCTAAAGTCAATATATGTACATTGCACGGTAAAATACAAAGTATGAACATTTGGGATCTCACAAAATTATTAATTATCCCAGACCATGCGGGAGAACGTGACCTACCACAGCGCTTCCCGTATCACTCTGTGTAGTTCCGTAAACACCATCCCACAATGTCATAGCTACCGCCGTGCCAATAGATGGTACTGTTGCCCCACTTTTGCCATAATTAAACCAAGTATATTCTACTCTGTTACGTATGCAAGTTTACATTGTTG
Source organism: Sander lucioperca (assembly GCF_008315115.2). Classification (NCBI taxonomy): domain Eukaryota; kingdom Metazoa; phylum Chordata; class Actinopteri; order Perciformes; family Percidae; genus Sander; species Sander lucioperca. The sequence goes on from NC_050181.1 coordinate 31,951,305, forward strand.
CCAATGTATGTGTGTGAGCTGGTTTACATAAGATTATAAGTATGTTTTATAAGTAGAAATAGATAAATGAACAACACAAACAAACAAATAAAGAATGCATGCTTTAATTAGATAGCGTACAGTATCAGAGAATTCACAGATTCATTGTCTTAGATTCTTCTGTCTGCTTAAAGAATATTTGAACAGAAACTTGTTTTCATAACTGATAACTTTGGATAAGATGTGTTGTTTTTAGCAGCTGTAGAGCTTATTGATCCTTGTGATGTCCCAGGAGGACAAGCCCTGCCTCTGGCCGATCTGGACGTTAGCATTGGGGATGGGGGTGATGGTGTCCTTCCCGTTGATGGAGAAGGCTGTTTTTCCATAGTGCATGATGGAGGTGTAGTCGTAGGGAGTGTTCTGGTTGTTGGTGACCTGCTTGTCGAAGTTGTAGGCCATCTGAGGGTCGATGTTGGCCCAATTGATCTTGACGTAGTCGTCGCGGTCGCTCCTGGTGTGTTCGTGCCGGAAGCCCAGAGCGTGTTTAAGCTCGTGCTGGATGATGCCGTAGTAGACGCAGCCCGGCCTCTGGAGAGAGACCACCTGTCTGCCTCCCACTTTGCCCAGACTGGAGTAACATCCTACTTTGTTCTCCACGCTGATGTAGTCGATCTCGTTGTTACGGGGGACGAATCGGATGCAGGTTTTGCTGTGGAAGCCCTGCAAGGCGTTGACAATCACCTGCTTCTCTGATCTGGTGAACTCTCTGCTCATGGTGAAGGGGACCGTCACCAGGCCGCTGGAGTTTTTCTTCCAGAAGCAGTTCTGGGTAAAGCACATGATGGCGTTTCTGGTTCTGGGAGCCAGCAGGTCTCCTTCCAGCAGGATCTCATCGCTGCCCTCGTTGGAGGTCAGAATCCTGGTAGTGATGTCCACGATGTCCGGGGCTTCATCCTCTTTGCCTCCTTCCTCCTGGAGAGGAAGTGCCTGAGAGAGGCCGAGCAGGAGCAGCAGCAGCAGGCTGGCAGAGGGAGTCATCTTCAGGGTCGGTCTGGAAGCTGTGGAGCTTTTCTGGAGAGCTGCTGTGGAGAGACTCCTTCAAGCTTGATGTTTGACTCAGTTCAGTCCAGGGTCTTTATACTCTCCTCTACAGGTGTGTCTGCAGGAGGATTATGGGTTGGCGTCTACACTGCTAGGCCTGAACACACCTCTGAAGGGAGGACTCCACAGACAAGCCTACTTTTTAAACATAGTTTCTAATCCCCCCAAACGTTTCTTTGTCCAGTTTATCCTCATTGTGGGCCACATCCTTATAGCTACACTAAGCTCAGCTGGTTGTCATTTTACTTTGGTTTACAAATGGCTTTTTAGCAACCTTTATCAAAGTCTATATGGACAAATATATATAATAAAAATGTGTGACCGAAATACTGTTTCACAGACAGACAGACACACACACACACACACACACACACACACACACAGACAGACAGACATACACACACACACACACACACACACACACACACACACACACACACACACACACACACAGACACACACACACACACACACACAGACACTCACACCGACACACACACCGACACACACACACACACACACACACACACACACACACACACACACACAGACACAGACACAGACACACACACACACACACAGACACTCACACACACACACACACACACACACACACACACACACACACACACACACACACACACACACACACACACACACTCACACTGTCTCCTTTTTTTTAAAACTCTACACACAATTCCCAAAACTGCACACACAAAATGCTAAATGCCTCACATCTCCTTCAACATGAAATACTGCATTCATAATACCATGAACACATCTCAGAATCAAACATTTACATCAAACAGCAAACACCTTTTTCATAATAGGACATTTTTGGATATACCATGTACACACTGTTGTTCTAAATCTACTGCTCTTTGTCTTTCATAGGCATTTGTGTGTGTGTGTGTGTGTGTGTGTGTGTGTGTGTGTGTGTGTGTGTGTGTGTGTGTGTGTGTGCAGTGAATGGTTAATATGCTTTTACGTGCGTTTTGGTGAGCCCAGAGGGAAAATATTTTAAAAGTAGCCTACATTTATGGTAGCTAGCTAACAGTAGACTAAAGAGAAAGTGTGATATTTTTACATCCGTTTCAGAGCAACAGAGGGAAAATATTTCAGTCAGCACATTAAGTGGAACCGAAATGTGCGTTCTAATCCGGTCCGATTCCTACCGGTAGTTCCAAGTTTCGGTTAGTTTTACATTAGTGAGAATGAGTTGGTCGTTTAACTCGGAAAACGTAGGAAAACCATGCACATTGTTTTTATTATTTTTAATTTCATTGAGTCAGAATGTGACAAGTTGGGAGTGCGATCGGGTCCCAGGTGAGGAAGCAGCACCTGGACCGCTGGGATTAATAAATGGTGTTTCCTGTGTGGCCCAGGTGAGGAAGCAGCACCTGGACCGCTGCGTGAGCTTCCTGTCCGAGGAGCTGAAGGTGGTCGGGCTGGAAGACGCTCCGGGGAGGATCTTCTTTGTCTCGGCCAAAGAAGTCCTGAACTCCAGGATGCAGCGAGCGCAGGGCATGCCTGAGACAGGTGAGACAGGTGAGACGGGTGGGACAGGTGGGACGGGTGGGATGGGTGGGACCGGTGAGACAGGTGGGATGGGTGAGACAGGTGAGACAGGTGGGACGGGTGGGACAGGTGAGATAGGTGAGACAGGTGGGATGGATGGGACAGGTGAGACAGGTGAGACAGGTGGGTTAGGGTGAAACAGGTGAGACAGGTGGGTTAGGGTGAGACAGGTGAGATGGATGAGACAGGTGAGACAGGTGGGTTAGGGTGAAACAGGTGAGAGAGGTGGGATGGGTGGGACAGGTGAGACAGGTGGGTTAGGGTGAAACAGGTGAGACAGGTGGGATGGGTGGGATGGCTGAGACAGGTGAGACTGGTGGGACAGATGAGACAGGTGGGATAGGTGGGACAGGTGGGATGGGTGAGACAGGGGAGACAGGTGGGACAGGTGGAATAGGTGGGACAGGTGAGACAGGTGAGACAGGTGGGACGGGTGGGACAGGTGAGACAGGTGGGACAGGTGGGACAGGTGGGATAGGTGGGACAGGTGAGACAGGTGAGACAGGTGGGACGGGTGGGACAGGTGAAACAGGAAAAAAA
>NC_050181.1:31964502-32002002 GCF_008315115.2 Sander lucioperca
TCACTTCATAACGTTCCCATGGCAACAGGGGAAAACGGCTGCTCTTGTGTGAAGTAAACGCAACATTTTTCAACTTTCTGCTAAGATATATGTGTGACTTTTTTGCAACAAAAGTGCGGGGATTATGAAATCATGCAAGCCCCGCATATTTTGCACAGAAATCGGCAATTTATGCGGCGAAAGTGCAGCGTATTTGAAAAGAATGCGGGCCCCGCATAAATATGCAGACTTTGGCTGATTATGCATTGAATTATGAGATCACATAATCACATTTTTCTGGAGGGACTGGATTTAGGGAATTTAGGGCGTTTTCACACCTGTCCTGACCACATGAGGTCGGTGTGAAAATGCCCCGTTTTTTCTCGCTTTTCCAAAATTTTTGTTGATTTTTTCGGCATTTTTTTAAACATTTTTTTCCTACATTTTATGTCATACATTTACTTCGTTTTGGTGGGTGTTTTTTACAGCATTTTTTTGTCGTTTTATTTTTCATTTCATTTTTTTTGTCTTCATCGTTGCTTTTTTTCCAGTGTTTTTCGTTCAGTTTTTCTGATGTTTTTGATGCTGATGTTTTTTGTCATTTTTTTTATGTTTTAATGTTTTTTTAATGTGGGGAGGGGGCGGAGCTTTGACTCCCCTGTAGTGTGTGTGTATTTAAAACCCGAGACACACCGAGCCAATAATAAGCCGAGGTCGGTGACTCAAGTCTGTTCGGTGAGTTCCGTGCCTTCGTCCGTCCGAGGGGCCGTCGGCCTTCATTTTGGCTGAATTTACATGTATAATCGGAAGGCGGGCACTGCCGGCAGTCAGACTCGAGCCATCTGATTGGTGGAGAGCTAACCAGGAAACGGGGAGCGGGATGAGCGTGACTAGAGTCTCTCAAAATCTGATGAAAATCTTTTAAACTGACCTTTGTTGATCTGAAATGAAGACAGATTCAGCAACTGCACGGCCTATTTCTCTCTTCAAATGTTTTCAGAAACACGTTTCGGTGAATTATTTTAGTCCAATATGAGATCATATTCTGAAGGAGACGCCATTATGGTCGGGAGCAGCCAGACCCACGTGACGCGTTTGTCCAATCAGCTGCCGGTTTTCATATTTTAGGCGAAAATACAGATTAGCGCCGCCTGCTGTTATGGAGACGTATTACGTCTCGTCTCTTCGGTGTTCTGAGGAACTTTTTGGACCAACTCGGGGAGACTGATCAGTCACACTGGCTTTACTGCCGACGGCCGGCCGTCTGGTTGGTGGGTCTGGGGCTTAAGGGGTGAGGGGGGCGGGGCTGTTGTGTGTGTGTTTCAGGGAGCTGTGGTCCACATTGTGTGTGTGTTTCAGGGAGCTGTGGTCCACGTTGTGTGTGTGTGTTTCAGGGAGCTGTGGTCCACGTTGTGTGTGTGTGTTTCAGGGAGCTGTGGTCCACATTGTGTGTGTGTTTCAGGGAGCTGTGGTCCACGTTGTGTGTGTGTGTTTCAGGGAGCTGTGGTCCACGTTGTGTGTGTGTGTTTCAGGGAGCTGTGGTCCACGTTGAGCCGTCTGTCTCAGAGAGTGGACCTGAGCGAGGCCGAGCTGGAGGGGAACATCCGGACGCTGAGTTTCAGGATCCAGAGACTGGAGAACATCCAGCGCCGGTCCAAGGCCTTCAGGTTAGCGGGGGGGGGCAGGAACTTTTACTATCTAAAGCAGGGGTGTCACACTCAACTTCATTAAGGGCCTCACTGGACACTAAGAATCACATCAAGGGCCAGACGTAAAGTTTATTGACAAGCTTTATTTAATGGAAAAAGTCAAACATCTTTGACTGTATTATTGCATGTCCCATATAGTCTTTTTACTTACAGCTTGGTCGACATAAAGCCACAAAAAAGTAACGTAGCCATCGAAGAAAAAAGCAACAAAAAAGGTTGAAAAAAGCAGAGAAAAAAACCTTCAGAAAATGTGCCAAAAAACAATTTAAAAAGTGGCAAAAACATTGAAAAAAATAGCACCAAATGCATTGTATCGTCTCGTTTATCGACACTAAACTTGGAGACAGTTTCCTCTGCAGACAGTTTGAGGACATGGAGGAAAAACAACACTGTGTGAGTCAGAGTAACATTTGAAAGTACTTTGTGTGAGTTTTTACTCTCTGTGTGTGTGTTCAGGAACAGAGCCACGGAGCTGGAGACTCAGCTGGAGGTCTTCTCCGCTCGCTACCTGCAGGGAAACTGACCACGAAGGAGAACGGGGGCGTGGCTAGAAGAGATACAGCTACTGCCGGGAGAAACGCCACATTACTCTAAATCTAAGCTAATATATTAACCCTTGTGTTTCCTCGGGTCAACTTTGACCCGTTTTCAGAGTTTTTATATCAGAAATATGGGTTTCTTTGAACCAAAATGCCCAAAAATAACATGGATGCATGGATGTACGTTTTGCACGTAAAATGAATGATTACTTTTATTGACTTTTGGGTGTTTTATTCAATTTTATAAGCATGTTTAAATGGTTTTAGAACAGTATCGTTACTAAACTTTGACATCAACCAGTCTGTGATCCACTCAACATGCTCTGATCTGAACTATTAGTCAGAATAATTCATCATTTCTGCTTTTTTAACTCAAAAATTAGGTATAATTAGCCTGGATGCCAGCTGAACTTAGCCCCGCCCACAACATTTGAGGTCGGGAAGTTCGGTCTGGACTTGATCCGTTGTGCTATGCTCCAACCAGAGCTGTTTGGACCAATCAAATTGTCAGGGGGCGGGCTTTATACGATGATGGACAGATGATCAACAGTAATCAACCACGTCACCAAAGAGCGCTTGGGTTCAATTCGTTTACAACAACCCACGTCACCCTGCACTGCGCAGGTTTTATGACTTCTCCCGAGGTCCTGTAGCTGTAATAATGGATATAGCTAATGGTTGTAATTCACCATGTGTATTAATACATCCATGGTATTATCTTATGATACATCCAACGGTTGTATGGATGTATGTATGGATGCTGTAAAGCCTGTAACGTGGGTGTAACGTCATTAGCGTTTCCCAAAACTGCCGGGGCTATCGGCTAGTAGCTAACCTAGCTAAGTATCACCTTAGTAGCTTAGTGCTAGCTCGTAGCTAGCTACCTAGTAGCACGACAAAATGATTACAACTCCTTGGTTGTCTAAATACATCCATCATTTATTTAGACAAGCATGTAAACATAGGGTCCAGGTTGGGAAAAACACTCTAGTTGCTATTTAAGTATTTTGCATAATTGCAGTTAGAAAAACAGTTTCCTGTCTCTTTGGTTTGACTCACATCTAGGCGGGCCGGATTGAAATGTGCAAAGGGCCAGATTTGGCCCGCTGGCCTTGAGTTTGACACCCGTAGCTGTATCCCATCTCGCCTCAGCCGTGTGTTTGATGGCGAGCAGCGCCCCCTGCTGGACCTGCTGGACCTGCAGTCTGTTTCCTCTCACAGAAACATTATTGATCTTCAGTTCTAGCAGCTGTTAATATAATGAATAATGAATAATCTCTGTAACTGTGTTTCTGCTGCAGTGTGTACTATCACATCACATTAAAGACAGTTCACAAGTTTGTTCAGTGTGCTTGTGTTGTCATTAGGGCCCCAACGGTGCCTTGCACTGACAGTGAGAGGAACCTATTGTTTTTGTGAGGATTATTATTATTTTTCCGAGTCCTTTGTCGCATTTCTGAGGGGGTTAGAATGCACGAAAACTCGCAAAAATTTGCACACATTTCAGACCTGGTGAAAATTGCAAAGTTCTGTAGTGATTGGGCTCGGCCGTTGCCAGGCGGCTCCATAGCGCCCCCTAACGCCTGGTATGGTCCGGAGAAAATTAAGAAGTTAATATACCAAATTTTGAGGGAACATAGGTCTCATCTTGAAGTCCATGTAGCATTTATTTTTTTTAAATCTTTCCACCTGACAGGAAGTCGGCCATCTTGGTTTTCGTGCGAAATTCTTCATTTTACGAACAGGTGTTTTCCGGCATGTGTTTGTCTTTTTTATGCTTTTTTCATCGCTTTTTCTACATTTTTTTTCTGCATTTTAGTGACTTTTTCCAATGTTTTTTTGGTGGATTTTTGTAGCTTTTGCTTTTTCCTGCGTTGTTTATCGCTATTTCAAAAGTTTATTTTCAAAGATTTTTGTCATTTTTCTCCTTGTTTTTTGTCACTGTCTGCACTGCATCGTGGGGGAAACAAAGAAACAAAGAACATGTTTTCCTGTTTTTTTCCGACGTTTCTGATGTTCTTTCTCTACGTATTTTTTCTGCGTTTTTGTCTTTTTGTGTACTTTTTTTTTGTCGCTTTTCCTACATTTTTGCTGTTTTTTTCTGCAGTTGTCGTTTTTTTTGTAGCTTTTGATTTTTTTCGTTGTGTGTGAGTGTGTGAGTAAAGTGTGTGTGTGTTTGTGTGAGTAAAGTGTGTGTGTGTGTGTGTGTGTGAGTAAAGTGTGTGTGTGTGTGTGTGAGTAAAGTGTGTGTGTGTGTGTGTATGTGTGTGTGTGTGTGTTTGTCTGTGTGTGTGTGTGTGTGTGTGTGAGAGGCCGGTGAGATGTCTGTGTGTGTGTGTTTCTCTGTGTGTTTGTGTGTGTGTGTGTGTGTGTGTGTGTGTGTGTGTGTGAGAGGCCGGTGAGATGTCTGTGTGTGTGTGTTTCTCTGTGTGTTTGTGTGTGTGTGTATGTGTGTGTGTCTGTGTGTCTGTGTGTGTGTGTGTGTGTGTGTGTGTGTATGTGTGTGTGTGTGTGTGTGTGTGTCTGTGTGTGTGTGTGTGTGTGTGTGTGTGTTCTGGTGTTTAGAAGAACAGGATCATTTCCTCTTTTTTTGCCAGCAGGTTTTTATTAGTTTTTCATTTTTGGGAGAAAAGAATATGTAAGAAAGTAGAATCCTAAAGGAGACAAAGTCCTACATGCATATACATCGCTCTCCTTCCTCATCACACGTAATAAATCAACATATTATAATAAATCAAGATAGATAAAGTCTCTGGATTCTTAAGTATTTAGCAGCTTTTAAAACACAGTTCACAAAGTACTTCGACAGACAAAAACTATGAAAACTGAATATTCAGCATCAAAAAAACAACAGAGAAGTGAAGGGAAATGAGAGTTAAACAGGGAATAAAGCCAAGACAGAAGACCCACACACACACACACACACACACACACACACACACACACACACACATAGAACACAGTAGAGAGAAGACAAACTAAGCTTATAAATATAAGCAATAAAAACATAAAAAATCAAGACCAAGAAAAGAAAGTACAACGAATTTCCAAGTGAGTGATTCAGGTTCAAAAGAAGAAGTTTGTCCCTCCGTTAGACTCCAGTCATTGTTGTTGTTGTTGTAATACTCATCTCAGCCCCCCCCCAACATAATATCACATATACACTCTAAGAAATATCGGAGTATTAACAGTAGAGCTGGGCAATCATCATGATATGAGACTAGATATGGTGTTAGATTTTGGATATCGTAATATCATGCTATGACATAAGTGTTGTTGTCTTTTCCTGGTTTTAAAGGCTGCATTACAGTAAAGTGATGTACTTTTCTGAACTTACCAGACTGTTGTAACTGTTCTATTATTTTCATTTTCCCCACCTACACATGTCTCCACATTACTGATGATTATTTGTGTGAAGTTATTTTGTTACAGCACCAGTAGTCAATCCTAGAATATCGCCGCAATATCAACATCGAGGTATTTGGTCAAGAATATCGTGATATCTGATTTTCTCCCTATTCCCCAGCCCTAATTAACAGTTTTATGTCTGTATATTTTAGCAGAAATTGTTGTATTTCTGTTGTTTTTTTATTTCAAATTGTATAATTTGGGCTCCGACATCAGCAGTTCAGAGACCTGTTGGTAGACTGGATCTGGACACAAAACACATACACAGACACACACACAGACACACACGTGTGTGTGTCTGTGTGTGTATCTGTGTGTGTGTCTGTGTGTGTGTCTTTGGGCTTAACTTAACTGGAGGAAAGCCGGGGGTTAGGAAGGAGGACATTATTTTACTGAATAATCCTTCTGTACTTTAACTGCAGTGACATGTGGACTTCGGTACTTCTATATACTTGTAATGGAGTATTTTTAAGTTGCATGCTGAAACCTGTAGTATGTCCAAAATGTCTGAATTTTACAACCCATATCTTGAAAGGTTTGGTTCTCAGACTCTGATGAAACTTCAGTATGTAGACATCTTATTATCTAGTCTTACAAGTAGAAAATAATGGATTTTAGAAATGAGTGGAGGCGAGTCGAGCTGGTACCATGTGGTGGAAATCCTCCATACTGAATCATGTGAAAGTAATCAGCTGTGTGTGTTTAGAACGTGGTGTAACGCTGACCTCTTGTGGCCAATATTAGTATTACAACAACAAAGACTTCAGAAAAAATGACTGACAGAACATCTTTTGTTTGTGCTGTTTTCAGTAGAGATGCACCGATAGAGCGGCCGGTGACCAGAATTGGCCGGTTTTCACGTGCTCGGCCATGCAGCAGGTCAGTCTGACATATGGTGATTTCATGCTGGTCAACGCTCCAATTAACTGACAACATAAGTTATACCAGTTACAGTTCTCAAGGACGCACACACACACGGACGCCACAGCACGGACGCCACGGCACGGACGCCACAGCACGCTCTCTTTCTCCTTTCTCTCAACTTCTCCTCCATGTGTCGGCGCTATTCTCCACATGTAGGAACCTGGTGAATTAACCTGCAACATGTCAGCTGTTTGGGAATTCTTCAGCGTGTGTGCAGAAGATAACAAGTTTACAATATGCAACACCTGCAAGGAGAAAGTAGGGCGTGGAGGGACGACACCAAAAACCTAAATCACATTTCTTTAGTTGATATTGATGTGAAAAGAAGGAAATGGTTCTAACATTGCTCTTTAGATGTGTGTGAATGTCCCACACCAGGAGTAATTTATATAGTTCTATTTTATAGTGATCCATTATCTGTTCAACACATGTTCTATTAAAGAAAAGATAGAACATAAATATGTGTGTGAGCTGTAAAGTGGTTAGAAAAATGAAATCAGAATCGGCCTAGAAAGTTGGAATCGGTGCATCTCTAGTTTTCAGATGTAAAAACAAACCCAAACAGACATGGTTCCTTCATGTGTTCAAGGTTAACATATTTCTCTTTAATATTTGACGCAGTATGAATATATTTAGCAGCGTTCTGAGTAAACGTGTTCAGTTGTTTGCGTTTGTTTGTGCATCGAGCAGAGAAACTGAAGGTTCCCCCTGAGAGCCAACGACAGGAAGTAGGTGAGAAGACAGACCGCCAAAATAAAACCACAAACTCAGACGCGACGCACAACAAAACAGGCGAGTTTTAGAAAAGAAAAGAAGTGATTGTTAGAGACTCAGACACAAAGACAACAGCAGCTAGAAGAAGTTGTCACTAGGGACGGTTAACGATCCAAGTCTTCATCGATACTTTTCTATTATTTTGGTGGAAAGACAGAAATCAAATTTAATTTCTGATATCAACATAACATATGAGAAGAGTAACATAACGGAGGAGTCTTTATCTATGGTCTGTACACACTCACACACACACACACACACACACACACACACACACACACACACATGGTGCTCAGAAATCAGTTTTCTGGTTGTGTGTGTGTGCGTTTGTGTGTCTGTCTGTCTGTGTATGTGTCCGTCTGTGTGTGTGTCTGTGTGTGTCCATCTGTCTGTGTGTGTGTCTGCATGTGTCTCTGCGTGTGTGTGTGTGTGTCTGTCTGTGTCCGTCTGTGTTTGTGTGTGTGTGTGCGCGTGTGTGTGTTTGTGTCTGCGTATGTGTGTGTGTTTGCGTGTGTGTGTGTGTGTGTGTCTGCATATGTGTGTGTGTGTTTGCGTGTCTGCATTTGTGTGTGTGTGTGTGTGTGTGTGTGTGTGTGTAATGTTGGACTGAGTGGTCTTATCATTGCCAGTGATGGAGCCTCTCTACTAAGCAGTCAGAGTTTGCAGCGTTGCGACTCCAAGACAATCCAAGGATTATTTTATTTTAAATTGATGATCAACATTGATGTGCATCAATTAAAAAAAAGAAGAAATGAACTTAAAAACACAAATGACATTTTGGCTGCTCCTGATCTGTGCTGTTCCTAAAATGTAGCCAAACATTTGACCGCTCAGCTCGTTGAGCCATCCCAGCGAGGTACCAAATGAGAAATGTTTCTTTGTTTAGTATAAAAGCGGTTGGCCGACATTTCAGGACTTTAAGGATGTGTAGACGCCCCGATTACATGTGGAGCTGCAACAGACTTCGGCAAATAGGTTTCTCTTTAAAAGAAGACTTAATAAACTCATATATTAGGACAGTTTATAACCATCTGAAGGACATGTAGACGCCCTGAACAAACCAAGTTTATAAGAGAGTTATAAACAGGAAGTTCCTACAGGAAGCTAAAGGGTTGTGCCGTTATATTGCCAAGAATTTTTCCTGCAGCCATCGTCGTCATCGGGGGTGTAGTGCTGCCGGAGCAACGCAACGACACTTGTTCCTCCATATGAAGAAAGAACAACATTCGCCTTTTGCATAATCTCTTTAAAAAAAAAAATCATATTTTTTGGAGCACTTGAAGATCCAATAATCATTCAAGTTATCGTATGTCATGCACGAGAGACAATCAAAAGAATGGAAGGTCTAAGTTGTCTTAAGGAGCTTGCACACTGCTCCAACAAATACCAACAAACTCCAACATTGTAAAGTTGTGAGCTGTTGGAAATTGTCAGTTGGTCGTCTTTCCAACTGCCAGTCCACACTGCCCAGACAGTAACAGATAAGAATGACTTTGGTCACCTATAGTCCTACCTTTTCTTTTTGGTTTAATATATCATGGATGAAATGGAGACCTTGTTGAATATGGCCAGAGTAGTTCTGGTCTACCTGGCCTGTAGAGCTGCTAGCCGTGTACAGGAGAGACGGCAATCAAGACGAGCCAGGAGGAGACTGGGGTGTAAACCTTGGATATTGAGACGTGCAAAACAGGGTGTCTATCCTAACTTGTGTCAAGAACGTCGCTCAGAAGATACTCCAGCTTTTGCGAATTTTGCCTGTTTTGCTCCTCAAGCTTTTGAGGAATTACTCACTATGGTTACTGCACTAATTGCCAGAAAAACACCCATTTTAGAGACAGCATTTCAAGCTGTTAGAATGTTGCCATTTGTTGGAAATGGCCGACATTGGTCCGACTTTCTACAACTCCACCAGACCAGACTGGACATGTCCAACTCTACCAACTCCACCAGACCAGACTGGACATGTCAACCTCTACCAACTCCACCAGACCAGACTGGACATGTCCAACTCTACCAACTCCACCAGACCAGACTGGACATGTCAACCTCTACCAACTCCACCAGACCAGACTGGACATGTCCAACTCTACCAACTCCACCAGACCAGACTGGACATGTCAACCTCTACCAACTCCACCAGACCAGACTGGACATGTCCAACTCTACCAACTCCACCAGACCAGACTGGACATGTCCAACTCTACCAACTCCACCAGACCAGACTGGACATGTCAACCTCTACCAACTCCACCAGACCAGACTGGACATGTCCAACTCTACCAACTCCACCAGACCAGACTGGACATGTCCAACTCTACCAACTCCACCAGACCAGACTGGACATGTCAACCTCTACCAACTCCACCAGACCAGACTGGACATGTCCAACTCTACCAACTCCACCAGACCAGACTGGACATGTCAACCTCTACCAACTCCACCAGACCAGACTGGACATGTCCAACTCTACCAACTCCACCAGACCAGACTGGACATGTCAACCTCTACCAACTCCACCAGACCAGACTGGACATGTCCAACTCTACCAACTCCACCAGACCAGACTGGACATGTCCAACTCTACCAACTCCACCAGACCAGACTGGACATGTCAACCTCTACCAACTCCACCAGACCAGACTGGACATGTCCAACTCTACCAACTCCACCAGACCAGACTGGACATGTCAACCTCTACCAACTCCACCAGACCAGACTGGACATGTCCAACTCTACCAACTCCACCAGACCAGACTGGACATGTCAACCTCTACCAACTCCACCAGACCAGACTGGACATGTCCAACTCTACCAACTCCACCAGACCAGACTGGACATGTCCAACTCTACCAACTCCACCAGACCAGACTGGACATGTCAACCTCTACCAACTCCACCAGACCAGACTGGACATGTCCAACTCTACCAACTCCACCAGACCAGACTGGACATGTCCAACTCTACCAACTCCACCAGACCAGACTGGACATGTCCAACTCTACCAACTCCACCAGACCAGACTGGACATGTCAACCTCTACCAACTCCACCAGACCAGACTGGACATGTCCAACTCTACCAACTCCACCAGACCAGACTGGACATGTCCAACTCTACCAACTCCACCAGACCAGACTGGACATGTCAACCTCTACCAACTCCACCAGACCAGACTGGACATGTCCAACTCTACCAACTCCACCAGACCAGACTGGACATGTCAACCTCTACCAACTCCACCAGACCAGACTGGACATGTCCAACTCTACCAACTCCACCAGACCAGACTGGACATGTCAACCTCTACCAACTCCACCAGACCAGACTGGACATGTCCAACTCTACCAACTCCACCAGACCAGACTGGACATGTCCAACTCTACCAACTCCACCAGACCAGACTGGACATGTCAACCTCTACCAACTCCACCAGACCAGACTGGACATGTCCAACTCTACCAACTCCACCAGACCAGACTGGACATGTCCAACTCTACCAACTCCACCAGACCAGACTGGACATGTCAACTCTACCAACTCCACCAGACCAGACTGGACATGTCAACCTCTACCAACTCCACCAGACCAGACTGGACATGTCCAACTCTACCAACTCCACCAGACCAGACAGGACATGTCACACGACTCCATCCAATAAACGCCAACAAACACAGACGGCCGGCCCACACTGACCCAACTGTTGGTGTTTGTTGGAGCAGTGTGCAAGCTTATTCTTGATTCACGACGTGCATTGAGTAACACACAAGAAAACATTCCACCTTAAAAGTTGACGACAGCCTTCCAGCTACACAGTCTGTAGCTAACTATGTACTAGTAGGGGTATACTAGTACAAGTAAAACACAGTCTGTAGCTAACTATGTACTAGTAGGGGTATACTAGTACAAGTAAAACACAGTCTGTAGCTAACTATGTACTAGTAGGGGTATACTAGTACAAGTAAAACACAGTCTGTAGCTAACTATGTACTAGTAGGGGTGTACTAGTACTAGTAATACAGTCTGTTGCTAACTATGTACTAGTAGGGATGTACTAGTACTAGTAATACACAGTCTGTAGCTAACTATGTACTAGTAGGGCTGTACTAGTACTAGTAATACACAGTCTGTAGCTAACTATGTACTAGTAGGGGTGTACTAGTACTAGTAATACACAGTCTGTAGCTAACTATGTACTAGTAGGGGTGTACTAGTACTAGTAATACACAGTCTGTAGCTAACTATGTACTAGTAGGGCTGTACTAGTACTAGTAATACACAGTCTGAAGCTAACTATTTACTAGTAGTAGTACTAGTAATACACAGTCTGTAGCTAACTATGTACTAGTAGTAGTACTAGTAATGCTCTGGATCGATATACAGAGGCTTGCAAAAGTATTCCTACCCCTTGAACTTTTCCACATTTTGTCACGTTACAACCACAAATGTAAATGTATTTTATTGGGATTTTATATGATAGACCGACACAAAGCGATGCATAACTGTGAAGTGGAATGAAAATTATACATGGTTTTCAATTTTTTTTACAAATAAAAAACTGAAAAGTGTGGCGTGCAAAAGTATTCTGCCCCCCTGAGTCAATACTATGTAGAACCACCTTTCGCTGCAATTACAGCTGCAAGTATTTTGGGGTATCTCTATCTAGAGACTGAAACCTACGACGGAGCATTAGGGCCACATCAAGGGAAAAAAATTAAGGAGGAAGATGTTTTATTTATTTTGCATTTTGAGAATAAAGTCAACATGGCGAGAATAAAGTTGAAATACTTTTTCGAGAATAAAGTCGAAATGTCGAGAAAAAACTTGATATTTCAAGAATCAATTCGGACTTTTGAGAATAAACGAAACTACTAACTTTACCTATAGTACTCAAAAATGCATGAACTCTTTCTCTTTTAGCGCATAAACACAGTATAGTGATGATATTAGGACTCTGAAGAGATTGTGCCGAAAATTGCGTCTCTTCAGAAGGAGAAACCACACAAACTTGGAAGAGGTGGCCGTATTCCTGCAAACTGAAATAGCTGGTAATGGACAGATGCAATAAGGGTATCGATGGTTACACCTACGCGCAATACAGAGAGGATATGTTGTATCACAATACACAATAAGACAATTGATCAACTTGTTTGATCCTGAAGGAGTGGAGCTCAGGCGAGCGCGGCACTCCAAGGATGTAACCCATATCTATGATGTTGACTACATGGCAGCTGGCATGGCGGACAGTCGCTCTAATGTGATTAAGTGATAAAGGAGTTGAATTTATTCTCCTCATTTCAACTTTAATCTCGACATTATTCTCGAAATGGTATAGTTCAACTTTATTCTCGTCATGTTGACTTTATTCTCGAAATGAAAAATAAATTAAAAAAATATCTTCCTCTTTATTTTTTTTCCTTTATGTGGCCCTAATGCTCCGTCGTAGAAACCTTTGACCATTCTTGCTTGCAAAATAGCTCAAGCTCAGTCAGATTGGATGGAAAGCGTCTGTGAACAGCAATGTTCAAGTCTTGCCAGAGATTCTCATTTGGATTTAGGTCTGGGTCATTCTAACACATACAGTATATTCTTCACAATCATGCGTCGCTTTGTGTCAGTCTATCACATAAAATGTAAATGAAATACATTTACGTTTGTGGTTGTAACCTGACAAAATGTGGAAAAGTTCAAGGGGTAGGAATACTTTTGCAAGCCTCTGTATCCATTCAATGATCCTCAATCCTATATAATAGATGCAAAGAAAGGGAAAATATGGTCTGTAAGATGCCTCTATTTAAGATCCCCACTCTATATTCAATATTTTTGTTAAAAAGAACAGTTTGTTTTTCATTTAAATGTCTAACCCTAACCCTAACGCTTTGTTTCAGTTTATATACATGTGTTAAATAGACATATATCGTCTCATATTGACCCCTGAATTGAATAGAAATCGTACCGTGACAGACTTTAAGACTTCAGTAAATATTGAATCCTTGTCCAAAGAATCAATATAATATCGTACCGTGATGAGACTTGTGATTTACATCCCTATTAACTAGTAAGATTAAAAAGGCAGCCTTTCATTTAGTTGTTCTAGTTGACTAATGTGTAGGAACAGCAGTTACATAACCTTCCAACGGAGCCACGACTTTACAATGTGCTCCGGTCAACAACAAACAGCACTACACCCCCGGTGGCCGTCTCTTTGGTTTCAAACCAAACTGTCCACATGCAGCGGGGTCTCCACCGTTCCCCAGGAGACGCCTGCGGTCCGTCAGACATCGCCCACGTCGAACACCTGCATCAGCAGGTCCAGGTCGCCGGCGCTGGCGGCCTGGAACAGCTCGGGCCGGTCCAGCATGGAGACGGCGATACGCAGGGCAGCCCAGATGTTCGCCGACATCTGCTGATGGCTGCACCGCTGACTCTGCCGCTGCTGGTTCAGAGCTGTCAGGAAGTTACTGACCGCCTCCCTGCAGGACACAGAACACCTCCCGTTAGCACGCTGGGAGCTCACGCTACATTCGTACGGTTAACGTTAAAGTCTTTAAATCTTAGTAGTAGTAGTTAGGGGTGTAAGAAAAAAATCGATAGACTTGAGTATCGCGATATTTTAATTAGCAATACTATGATTTTCAAAAATGCAATATCGATTTTTTTAATTTTTTTTTTAGTTTACGTGCAAAAATATTGATATGAGACAGTGGTTCACGTTTATGTTGTGTTTAAACCCCCTACCGCTAGATGGCTATACTGAGACCACTAGTGCCCTCGCTTAGCAGTGCCTAGCAGTGCCTAACAGTGCCTAACAGTGCCTAACAGTGCCTAGAATTGCCTAGCAGTGCCTAGAAGTGCCTAGAAGTGCCTAGCAGTGCTAACTATGGCTGAACTTTGGCCTACTTTAGCATATAAACATTAGCTCACTAAGAACCTGTGAGCCACAATCCCAAACTGGCAGTTTGATTTTCTGTGTACTGAATTTTAGACCTAAAGTAAACTTTTTTTACTTTTATGAACATCATGTCTTTTTTTTAAAATATTAGTTTTTCTAAAATTATACTTAAAAAAAATCCCAATATATCGCCTTACGCACAGTATCGAAATATATTGAATCGTGATGTATCGTGATACGTATCGTATCGCCAGATTCTGGCCAATACACAGCCCTAGTAGTGACGTTAATGTGAACAGCTTCGGTTTGGTCCTTTATTCCCACCTTTTTGTCGCCTTATTACTGCCTTTTTGCCGCCTGGAATTCTCTGTTTTAACCCTGTTTGGTCCTGTATTCTCTGTGTTTTAACCCTGTTTGGTCCTGTATTCTCTGTTTTAACCCTGTTTGGTCCTGTATTCTCTGTGTTTTAACCCTGTTTGGTCCTGTATTCTCTGTGTTTTAACCCCGTTTGGTCCTGTATTCTCTGTGTTTTAACCCCGTTTGGTCCTGTATTCTCTGTGTTTTAACCCCGTTTGGTCCTGTATTCTCTGTGTTTTAACCCCGTTTGGTCCTGTATTCTCTGTGTTTTAACCCCGTTTGGTCCTGTATTCTCTGTTTTAACCCCGTTTACCTGTGAGCTCCCAGGTTGATGCAGCTGATTCCCAGGTTGTATCTGGACCGGATGAATCCGGGCTGCAGCTCCAGAGCTCTGCCGTACGCCTCCACCGCCTCCTCACTGCGGTCTCCGTTCGCCAACGTGGCGCCCAGACGGTTCCACAGCAGGTAGTCCTGAACAGGAACGCACGGACAGTTACAGCTGTCATCATGACGGCTCAGACTACTTTCAACATACTATACTATGACGTTTTTCAACATACTATACTATGACTTATTATGACTATTTTCGACATAGTATACTATGACTTTTTATGACATACTATACTATGACTTTTTTCGACATACTATACTATAACTTTTTTCGACATAGTATACTATGACTTTTTATGACATACTATACTATGACTTTTTTCGACATACTATACTATAACTTTTTTCGACATAGTATACTATGACTTTTTATGACATACTATACTATGACTTTTTTCGACATAGTATAATATGACTTTTTATGCCTTTTTTCGACATACTATACTATGACTTTTTATGACTTTTTTCGACATACTATACTATAACTTTTTTCGACATAGTATAATATGACTTTTTATGCCTTTTTTCGACATACTATACTATGACTTTTTTCGACATACTATACTATGACTTTTTATGACTTTTGTCGACATACTATATTATAACTTTTTTCTACATACTATACCATGACTTTTTCTGACTTTTGTCGACATACTATACTATGACTTTTCTCAACATACTATACTATGTCTTTTTATGACTTTTTTCGACATACTATACTATAACTTTTTTGACATACTATACTATGACTTTTTTCGACATAGTATACTGAATTTTTTCGACATACTATAACTTTTTTCAACATACTATACTATGACTTTTTCGACATACTATACTATGACTTTTTATAACTTTTTTCGACATACTATACTATGACTTTTTCTGACTTTTGTCGACATACTATACTATGACTTTTCGACATACTATACTATGACTTTTGTCGACATACTATACTATAACTTCTCAACATACTATACTATGTCTTTTTATGACTTTTTTCGACATACTATACTATGACTTTTTTCGACATACTATACTATGACTTTTTTCGACATAGTATACTGACTTTTTTCGACATACTATAACTTTTTTCAACATACTATACTATGACTTTTTCGACATACTATACTATGACTTTTTATGACTTTTTTCGACATACTATACTATGACTTTTTCTGACTTTTGTCGACATACTATACTATGACTTTTCGACATACTATACTATGACTTTTGTCGACATACTATACTATAACTTTTCTCAACATACTATACTATGTATTTTTATGACTTTTTTCGACATACTATACTATGACTTTTTTCGACATACTATACTATGACTTTTTTCGACATAGTATACTGACTTTTTTCGACATACTATAACTTTTTTCAACATAATATACTATGACTTTTTTCGACATACTATACTATAACTTTTTTGACATACTATACTATGACTTTTTTCGACATAGTATACTGACTTTTGTCGACATACTATAACTTTTTTCAACATACTATACTATGACTTTTTCGACATACTATACTATGACTTTTTATGACATACAATACTATGACTTTTTTCGACATACTATACTATGACTTTTTTGTCATATTATACTATGACTTTTTTCGACATACTATACTATGACTTTTTATGACATACTATACTATGACTTTTTATGACATACTATACTATGACTTTTTTCGACATACTATACTATAACTTTTTTCGACATACTATACTATAACTTTTTTGACATACTATACTCTGACTTTTTTCGACATACTATACTATGACTTTTTTCGACATATTATGACTTTTATAGACATACTATACTATGACTTTGTTGACATACTATACTATAACTTTTTTCGACATACTATACTATAACTTTTTTCGACATACTATACTATGACTTTTATGACTTTTTCGACATACTATACTATGACTTTTTTGACATACTATACTATGACTTTTCGACATATACTATGACTTTTTTTGACATCCTATACTATGACTTATGACTATTTTCGACATACTATACTATGACTTATGACTATTTTCGACATACTATACTATGGCTATGACTATTTTCGACATACTATACTATGACTTTTTTCGACATACTATACTATGACTTTTTTCGACATAGTATACTGACTTTTTCGACATACTATAACTTTTTCAACATAATATACTATGACTTTTTGGACATACTATACTATAACTTTTTTGACATACTATACTATGACTTTTTTCGACATAGTATACTGACTTTTTTCGACATACTATAACTTTTTCAACATACTATACTATGACTTTTTCGACATACTATACTATGACTTTTTATGACTTTTTTCGACATACTATACTATGACTTTTCGACATACTATACTATGACTTTTGTCGACATACTATACTATAACTTTCTCAACATACTATACTATGTCTTTTATGACTTTTTTCGACATACTATACTATAACTTTTTTGACATACTATACTATGACTTTTTTCGACATAGTATACTGACTTTTAGCGACATACTATAACTTTTTTCAACATAATATACTATGACTTTTTTCGACATACTATACTATAACTTTTTGACATACTATACTATGACTTTTTTCGACATAGTATACTGACTTTTTTCGACATACTATAACTTTTTTCAACATACTATACTATGACTTTTTCGACATACTATACTATGACTTTTTTCGACATACTATACTATGACTTTTTTCGACATAGTATACTGACTTTTTTCGACATACTATAACTTTTTCAACATACAATACTATGACTTTTTTCGACTTACTATACTATGACTTTGTTGTCATATTATACTAGACTTTTTTCGACATACTATACTATGACTTTTTATGACATACTATACTATGACTTTTTTCGACATACTATACTATGACTTTTTTCGACATACTATACTATGACTTTTTATGACATACTATACTATGACTTTTTTCGACATACTATACTATAACTTTTTTCGACATACTATACTATAACTTTTTTGACATACTATACTCTGACTTTTTCGACATACTATACTATGACTTTTTCGACATATTATGACTTTTATAGACATACTATACTATGACTTTGTTGACATACTATACTATAACTTTTTTCGACATACTATACTATGACTTTTTATGACTTTTTTCGACATACTATACTATGACTTTTTTTGACATACTATACTATGACTTTTTTCGACATATTATACTATGACTTTTTTTGACATCCTATACTATGACTTTTTTCGACATACTATACTATGACTTATGACTATTTTCGACATACTATACTATGACTTTTTTCGACATACTATACTATGACTTTTTTCGACATCCTATACTATGACTATTTTCGACATACTATACTATGACTTATGACTATTTTCGACATACTATACTATGACTTTTTTCGACATCCTATACTATGACTATTTTCGACATACTATACTATGACTTATGACTTTTTTCGACATACTATACTATGACTTTTTTCGACATAGTATACTGACTTTTTTCGACATACTATAACTTTTTTCAACATACAATACTATGACTTTTTTCGACTTACTATACTATGACTTTGTTGTCATATTATACTATGACTTTTTTCGACATACTATACTATGACTTTTTATGACATACTATACTATGACTTTTTTCGACATACTATACTATGACTTTTATAGACATACTATACTATGACTTTGTTGACATACTATACTATAACTTTTTTCGACATACTATACTATAACTTTTTTCGACATACTATACTATGACTTTTTTCGACATACTATACTATGACTTTTTTTGACATACTATACTATGACTTTTTTCGACATATTATACTATGACTTTTTTTGACATCCTATACTATGACTTTTTTCGACATACTATACTATGACTTATGACTATTTTCGACATACTATACTATGACTTTTTTCGACATACTATACTATGACTTTTTTCGACATCCTATACTATGACTATTTTCGACATACTATACTATGACTTATGACTATTTTCGACATACTATACTATGGCTTATGACTATTTTCGACATACTATACTATGACTTTTTTCGACATACTATACTATGACTTTTTTCGACATCCTATACTATGACTATTTTCGACATACTATACTATGACTTTTGTCGACATACTATACTATGACTTATGACTATTTTCGACATACTATACTGTGACT
The DNA here is from genome assembly GCF_008315115.2 of Sander lucioperca. Lineage (NCBI taxonomy): Eukaryota > Metazoa > Chordata > Actinopteri > Perciformes > Percidae > Sander > Sander lucioperca. The sequence goes on from NC_050181.1 coordinate 31,983,717, forward strand.
ATTTTCGACATACTATACTATGACTTATGACTATTTTCGACATACTATACTGACTTTTTATGACTTTTTTTGATATACTATACTATGACTTTTTTCGACATACTATATGACTTTTTATGACTTTTTTCGACATACTATACTATGACTTTTTTCGACATACTATACTATGACTTTTTTTGACATACTATACTATGACTTATGACTATTTTCGACATACTATACTATGACTTTTTTCGACATACTATACTATGACTATTTTCGACATACTATACTATGACTTATGACTATTTTCGACATAGTATACTGACTTTTATCGACATACTATAACTTTTTTCAACATAATATACTATGACTTTTTTCGACATACTATACTATAACTTTTTCAACATACTATACTATGACTTTTTCGACATACTATACTATGACTTTTTTCGACATACTATACTATGACTTTTTTCGACATAGTATACTGACTTTTTTCGACATACTATAACTTTTTTCAACATACAATACTATGACTTTTTTCGACATACTATACTATGACTTTGTTGTCATATTATACTATGACTTTTTTCGACATACTATACTATGACTTTTTATGACATACTATACTATGACTTTTTTCGACATACTATACTATGACTTTTTTCGACATACTATACTATGACTTTTTATGACATACTATACTATGACTTTTTTCGACATACTATACTATAACTTTTTTCGACATACTATACTATAACTTTTTTGACATACTATACTATGACTATTTTCGACATACTATACTATGACTTATGACTATTTTCGACATACTATACTGACTTTTTATGACTTTTTTTGATATACTATACTATGACTTTTTTCGACATACTATATGACTTTTTATGACTTTTTTCGACATACTATACTATGACTTTTTTCGACATACTATACTATGACTTTTTTCGACATACTATACTATGACTTTTTTCGACATACTATACTATGACTATTTTCGACATACTATACTATGACTTATGACTATTTTCGACATAGTATACTGACTTTTATCGACATACTATAACTTTTTTCAACATAATATACTATGACTTTTTTCGACATACTATACTATAACTTTTTTGACATACTATACTATGACTTTGTTGTCATATTATACTATGACTTTTTTCGACATACTATACTATGACTTTTTATGACATACTATACTATGACTTTTTTCGACATACTATACTATGACTTTTTTCGACATACTATACTATGACTTTTTATGACATACTATACTATGACTTTTTTCGACATACTATACTATAACTTTTTTCGACATACTATACTATAACTTTTTTGACATACTATACTATGACTATTTTCGACATACTATACTATGACTTATGACTATTTTCGACATACTATACTGACTTTTTATGACTTTTTTTGATATACTATACTATGACTTTTTTCGACATACTATATGACTTTTTATGACTTTTTTCGACATACTATACTATGACTTTTTTCGACATACTATACTATGACTTTTTTCGACATACTATACTATGACTTTTTTCGACATACTATACTATGACTATTTTCGACATACTATACTATGACTTATGACTATTTTCGACATAGTATACTGACTTTTATCGACATACTATAACTTTTTTCAACATAATATACTATGACTTTTTTCGACATACTATACTATAACTTTTTTGACATACTATACTATGACTTTTTTCGACATAGTATACTGACTTTTTTCGACATACTATAACTTTTTTCAACATACTATACTATGACTTTTTCGACATACTATACTATGACTTTTTTCGACATACTATACTATGACTTTTTTCGACATAGTATACTGACTTTTTTCGACATACTATAACTTTTTTCAACATACAATACTATGACTTTTTTCGACATACTATACTATGACTTTGTTGTCATATTATACTATGACTTTTTTCGACATACTATACTATGACTTTTTATGACATACTATACTATGACTTTTTTCGACATACTATACTATGACTTTTTTCGACATACTATACTATGACTTTTATGACATACTATACTATGACTTTTTTCGACATACTATACTATAACTTTTTTCGACATACTATACTATAACTTTTTGACATACTATACTCTGACTTTTTTCGACATACTATACTATGACTTTTTTCGACATATTATGACTTTTATAGACATACTATACTATGACTTTGTTGACATACTATACTATAACTTTTTTCGACATACTATACTATAACTTTTTTCGACATACTATACTATGACTTTTTATGACTTTTATCAACATACTATACTATGACTTTTTTTGACATACTATACTATGACTTTTTTCGACATATTATACTATGACTTTTTTTGACATCCTATACTATGACTTTTTTCGACATACTATACTATGACATGACTATTTTCGACATACTATACTATGACTTTTTTCGACATACTATACTATGACTTTTTTCGACATCCTATACTATGACTATTTTCGACATACTATACTATGACTTATGACTATTTTCGACATACTATACTATGGCTTATGACTATTTTCGACATACTATACTATGACTTTTTTCGACATACTATACTATGACTTTTTTCGACATCCTATACTATGACTATTTTCGACATACTATACTATGACTTTTTTCGACATACTATACTATGACTTATGACTATTTTCGACATACTATACTGTGACTATTTTCGACATACTATATTATGACTTATGACTATTTTCGACATACTATACTGACTTTTTATGACTTTATTTGACATACTATACTATGACTTTTTTCGACATACTATATGACTTTTTATGACTTTTTTCGACATACTATACTATGACTTTTTTCGACATACTATACTATGACTTTTTTGACATACTATACTATGACTTATGACTATTTTCGACATACTATACTATGACTTTTTTCGACATACTATACTATGACTTATGACTATTTTCGACATAGTATACTGACTTTTATCGACATACTATAACTTTTTTCAACATAATATACTATGACTTTTTTCGACATACTATACTATAACTTTTTTGACATACTATACTATGACTTTTTTCGACATAGTATACTGACTTTTTTCGACATACTATAACTTTTTTCAACATACTATACTATGACTTTTTCGACATACTATACTATGACTTTTTCGACATACTATACTATGACTTTTTTCGACATAGTATACTGACTTTTTTCGACATACTATAACTTTTTTCAACATACAATACTGACTTTTTTCGACATACTATACTATGACTTTGTTGTCATATTATACTATGACTTTTTTCGACATACTATACTATGACTTTTTATGACATACTATACTATGACTTTTTTCGACATACTATACTATGACTTTTTTCGACATACTATACTATGACTTTTTATGACATACTATACTATGACTTTTTTCGACATACTATACTATAACTTTTTTCGACATACTATACTATAACTTTTTTGACATACTATACTCTGACTTTTTTCGACATACTATACTATGACTTTTTTCGACATATTATAATATGACTTTTATAGACATACTATACTATGACTTTGTTGACATACTATACTATGCCTTTTTATGACTTTTTTCGACATACTATACTATGACTTTTTGACTTTTTTCGACATACTATACTATGACTTTTTTTGACATACTATACTATGACTTTTTTCGACATACTATACTATGACTTATGACTATTTTCGACATACTATACTATGACTTTTTTCGACATACTATACTATGACTTTTTTCGACATCCTATACTATGACTATTTTCGAAATACTATACTATGACTTATGACTATTTTCGACATACTATACTATGGCTTATGACTATTTTCGACATACTATACTATGACTTTTTTCGACATACTATACTATGACTTTTTTCGACATCCTATACTATGACTATTTTCGACATACTATACTATGACTTTTTTCGACATACTATACTATGACTTATGACTATTTTCGACATACTATACTGTGACTATTTTCGACATACTATATTATGACTTATGACTATTTTCGACATACTATACTGACTTTTTATGACTTTATTTGACATACTATACTATGACTTTTTTCGACATACTATATGACTTTTTATGACTTTTTTCGACATACTATACTATGACTTTTTTCGACATACTATACTATGACTTTTTTTGACATACTATACTATGACTTATGACTATTTTCGACATACTATACTATGACTTTTTTCGACATACTATACTATGACTATTTTCGACATACTATACTATGACTTATGACTATTTTCGACATACTATACTATGACCTTTTTCGACATACTATACTATGACTTATGACTATTTTCGACATACTATACTATGACTTTTTTCGACATACTATACTATGACTTTTTTCGACATACTATACTATGACTTTTTTCGACATACTATACTATGACTTTTTCGACATACTATACTATGACTTTTTTCGACATATTATAATATGACTTTTATAGACATACTATACTATGACTTTGTTGACATACTATACTATGCCTTTTATGACTTTTTTCGACATACTATACTATGACTTTTTCGACATACTATACTATGACTTTTTTCGACATATTATAATATGACTTTTATAGACATACTATACTATGACTTTGTTGACATACTATACTATGCCTTTTTATGACTTTTTCGACATACTATACTATGACTTTATAGACATACTATACTATGACTTTTTTTCGACATAATATACTATGACTTTTTTCGACATACTATACTATGCCTTTTTTTCGACATAATATACTATGACTTTTCGACATACTATACTATGACTTTTATGACTTTTTCGACATACTATACTAGACTTTTTTTGACATACTATACTATGACTTATGACTATTTTCGACATACTATACTATGACTTTTTCGACATACTATACTATGACTATTTTCGACATACTATACTATGACTTATGACTATTTTCGACATACTATACTATGACCTTTTTCGACATACTATACTATGACTTTTTTCGACATACTATACTATGACTTTTTTCGACATACTATACTATGACTTTTTATGACTTTTTTCGACATACTATAATATGACTTTTTTCGACATACTATACTATGACTTTTTCGACATACTATACTATGACTTTTTTCGACATATTATAATATGACTTTTATAGACATACTATACTATGACTTTGTTGACATACTATACTATGCCTTTTTATGACTTTTTTTCGACATACTATACTATGACTTTTTTGACATACTATACTATGACTTTTATAGACATACTATACTATGACTTTTTTCGACATAATATACTATGACTTTTTTCGACATACTATACTATGCCTTTTTTTCGACATAATATACTATGACTTTTTTCGACATACTATACTATGACTTTTTATGACTTTTTTCGACATACTATACTATGACTTTTTTGACATAATATACTATAACTTTTTTCGACATACTATACTATGCCTTTTTTTCGACATAATATACTATGACTTTTTTCGACATACTATACTATGACTTTTTTCGACATACTATACTATGACTTTTTATGACTTTTTTCGACATACTATACTATGACTTTTTTCGACATACTATACTATGACTTATGACTATTTTCGACATACTATACTATGACTTTTTTCGACATACTATACTATGACTTTTTTCGACATCCTATACTATGACTATTTTCGAAATACTATACTATGACTTATGACTATTTTCGACATACTATACTATGGCTTATGACTATTTTCGACATACTATACTATGACTTTTTTCGACATACTATACTATGACTTTTTTCGACATCCTATACTATGACTATTTTCGACATACTATACTATGACTTTTTTCGACATACTATACTATGACTTATGACATTTTCGACATACTATACTGGACTATTTTCGACATACTATATTATGACTTATGACTATTTTCGACATACTATACTGACTTTTTATGACTTTATTTGACATACTATACTATGACTTTTTTCGACATACTATATGACTTTTTATGACTTTTTTCGACATACTATACTATGACTTTTTTCGACATACTATACTATGACTATTTTCGACATACATACTATGACTTATGACTATTTTCGACATACTATACTATGACCTTTTTCGACATACTATACTATGACTTATGACTATTTTCGACATACTATACTATGACTTTTTTCGACATACTATACATGACTTTTATGACTTTTTTCGACATACATATACTATGACTTTTTTCGACATACTATACTATGACTTTTTTCGACATACTATACTATGACTTTTTTCGACATACTATACTATGACTTTTTCGACATATTATAATATGACTTTATAGACATACTATACTATGACTTTGTTGACATACTATACTATGCCTTTTTATGACTTTTTTCGACATACTATACTATGACTTTTATAGACATACTATACTATGACTTTTTTTCGACATAATATACTATGACTTTTTTCGACATACTATACTATGCTTTTTTCGACATAATATACTATGACTTTTCGACATACTATACTATGACTTTTATGACTTTTTTCGACATACTATACTATGACTTTTTTGACATACTATACTATGACTTAGACATTTTCGACATACTATACTATGACTTTTTCGACATACTATACTATGACTATTTTCGACATACTATACTATGACTTATGACTATTTTCGACATACTATACTATGACCTTTTTCGACATACTATACTATGACTTTTTTCGACATACTATACTATGACTTTTTTCGACATACTATACTATGACTTTTTATGACTTTTTTCGACATACTATAATATGACTTTTTGCGACATACTATACTATGACTTTTCGACATACTATACTATGACTTTTTTCGACATATTATAATATGACTTTTATAGACATACTATACTATGACTTTGTTGACATACTATACTATGCCTTTTATGACTTTTTCGACATACTATACTATGACTTTTTTTGACATTACTATACTATGACTTTTATAGACTACTATACTATGACTTTTTTTCGACATAATATACTAGACTTTTTTCGACATACTATACTATGCCTTTTTTCGACATAATATACTATGACTTTTTCGACATACTATACTATGACTTTTATGACTTTTTTCGACATACTATACTATGACTTTTTTGACATAATATACTATAACTTTTTCGACATACTATACTATGCCTTTTTTCGACATAATATACTATGACTTTTTTCGACATACTATACTATGACTTTTTCGACATACTATACTATGACTTTTTATGACTTTTTCGACATACTATACTCTGACTTTTTTCGACATACTATACTATGACTTATGGACTATTTTCGACATACTATACTATGACTTTTTTCGACATACTATACTATGACTTTTTTCGACATCCTATACTATGACTATTTCGAAATACTATACTATGACTTATGACTATTTTCGACATACTATACTATGGCTTATGACTATTTCGACATACTATACTATGACTTTTTCGACATACTATACTATGACTTTTTCGACATCCTATACTATGACTATTTTTCGACATACTATACTATGACTTTTTTCGACATACTATACTATGACTTATGACTATTTTCGACATACTATACTGTGACTATTTTCGACATACTATATATGACTTTGACTATTTTCGACATACTATACTGACTTTTTATGACTTATTTGACATACTATACTATGACTTTTTCGACATACTATATGACTTTTTATGACTTTTTTTCGACATACTATACTATGACTTTTTTCGACATACTATACTATGACTTTTTTTGACATACTATACTATGACTTATGACTATTTTCGACATACTATACTATGACTTTTTTCGACATACTATACTATGACTATTTTCGACATACTATACTATGACTTATGACTATTTTCGACATACTATACTATGACCTTTTCGACATACTATACTATGACTTATGACTATTTCGACATACTATACTATGACTTTTTGCGACATACTATACTATGACTATTTTCGACATACTATACTATGACTTATGACTATTTTCGACATACTATACTATGACCTTTTTCGACATACTATACTATGACTTATGACTATTTCGACATACTATACTATGACTTTTTTCGACATACTATACTATGACTTTTTATGACTTTTTTCGACATACTATACTATGACTTTTTTCGACATACTATACTATGACTTTTTCGACATACTATACTATGACTTTTCGACATACTATACTATGACTTTTTTCGACATATTATAATATGACTTTTATAGACATACTATACTATGACTTTGTTGACATACTATACTATGCCTTTTATGACTTTTTTCGACATACTATACTATGACTTTCGACATACTATACTATGACTTTTTTCGACATATTATAATATGACTTTATAGACATACTATACTTGACTTTGTTGACATACTATACTATGCCTTTTTATGACTTTTTCGACATACTATACTATGACTTTTATAGACATACTATACTATGACTTTTTTCGACATAATATACTATGACTTTTTCGACATACTATACTATGCCTTTTTTTCGACATAATATACTATGACTTTTCGACCATACTCTTACTCTGACTTTTCGGACTTTTTTCGGGGACTACCATACTGTGACTTTTTTGTGACGTCAAAAAACGTCATAGTATGTATGGCGAAAAAGTCATACCAAGTCATAGTATAGTATGTCGAAAAGTCATAGGTTATCTAGGTCGAAACAGGCATAGTGATCGTATGTCGAAAAAGTCCTAGGTATATTATGTCGAAAAAAAGTCATAGGATAGTATGTCTATAAAAGTCATAGGTATAGTATGTCGAAAAAAGTCATAAACAGGCATAGTCTAGTATGTCAACAAAGTCATAGCATAGAAAATATGTCTATAAAAGTCATATATTTAATGTCGTAAAAAAGTCATAGTATAGGATGTCGAAAATCCTAGTATAGTATGTCGAAAAAGTCATGACAGGCATAGTATCGTATGTCAATCAAAGTCAGTAGTATAGTATGTCTATAAAAGTCATATTATATATGTCGAAAAAAGTATAGTATAGTATGTCGAAAAAGTCATAGTATAGTATGTCGAAAAAAGTCATAGTATAGTATGTCGAACAAAAGTCATAGTATAGTATGTCGAAAACAATCATAAAAAGTCATAGTAAGTATGTCGAAAAAGTCATAGTATAGTATGTCGAAAATAGTCATAGATATAGTAGTATGTCGAGGTCATAGTATAGTATGTCGAAATGTCAAAAGTCATAGTATAGTATGTCGAAAATAGTCATCAGTATAGTATGTCGAAAAAAGTCATAGTATAGTATGTCGAAAATAGTCATAAGTCATAGTATAGTATGTCGAAAAGGTAATAGTATAGTATGTCGAAAATTAGTCATAAGTCCCATAGTATAGTATGTCGAAAATAGTCATAGTATAGTATGTCGAAAAAAGTCATAGTATAGTATGTCGAAATAGTCATTAAGTCATAGTATAGTATGTCAAAAAAAGTCATAGTATAGTATGTCCGAAAAAGTCATAGTATAGTATGTCGAAAAAAAAGTCTAAAAAGTCATATAGTATGTCGAAAAAGTCATAGTATAGTATGTCAAATAAAGTCATAAAAAGTCAGTTAGTATGTCGAAAATAGTCATAAGTCATAATATAGTATGTCGAAAATAGTCACAGTATAGTATGTGAAAATAGTCATAAGTCATAGTAGTATGTCGAGTCATAGTATAGTATGTCGAAATAGTCATAGTATAGATGTCGAAAAAGTCATAGATAGTATGTCGAAAGTCATAGTATAGTATGTCGAAAATAGTCATAAGCCATAGTATAGTATGTCGAAAATAGTCATAGTCATAGTATAGTATTCGAAAATAGTCATAGTATAGGATGTCGAAAAAAGTCAAGTATAGTATGTCGAAAAAAGTCATAGTATAGTATGTCGAAAATAGTCATAAGTCATGAGTATAGTATGTCGGGAAAAAAGTCATAGTATAGGATGTCGAGTCATAAAAGTCATAGTATAGTATGTCAAAAAAAGTCATAGTATAGTATGTCGAAAAAGTCATAGTAGTATATGTCGAAAAAGGCATAGTATATATGTCGAAAAAAGTTATAGTATATTATGTCAAAAAAGTCATAGTATAGTATGTCGAAAAAGTCATAAAAGTCATAGTATAGTATGTCGAAAAAAGTCATAGTATCTTATGTCGAAAAAAAGCATAGTCATAGTAGATGTCGAAAATCCTAGTATAGTATGTCGAGTCATAGTAAGTTGTCTATAAAGCATAGTATAGTATGTCACAAAAAGTCATAGTGATAGTATGTCGAAAAAGTCATAAAAAGGCATAGTATAGTATGTCAACAAAAGTACATAGTATATGATGTCATAAAAGTCATATTCATAATATGTCGAAAAAGTCATAGTATAGTATGTCGAAAAGTCTATAGTATATATGTCGAAAAAGTCATATTATAGGTATGTCGACAAAGTCATAGTCATAGTATAGTATGTCGAAATCTCTAGTATAGTATGTCGAAAAAGTCTAGTATAGTTGTCGAAAGGTCATAGTATCAGTATGTCGAAAATAGTCATAAGTCATAGTATAGTATGTCGAACATAGTCATAGTATAGATGTCGAAAAAGTCATAGTATAGTATGTCGAAAATGTCATAAGTCATGTATGTCTGTCAAAAAAAGTCATAGTATAGTATGTCGAAAAAAGTCATAAACATCGTAGTATAGATGTACGAAAAGTCATAGTATATTATGTCGAAAAAAAGCATAGTAATGTATTCGAAAAAGTCATAGTATATTATGTCGAAAAAAGTCCTAGTATAGTATGCTAAAAAAGTCATAGTATAGTATGTCGAAAAAAGCATAAAAGCCATATATATGTCAACAAAGTCATAGTATAGTATGTCTATACAGTCATATTATAATATGTCGAACAAGTCATAGTTAGTATGTCGAAAAGTCTATAGTATGTCGAAAAAAGTCATAGTAAGTCTGTCGAAAAAAGTCATAGTATAGTATGTCGAAAAAGTCATAAAAGTCATGTATAGTATGTCGAAAAAAGTCTAGTAATGTATGTCGAAAATAGTCATAAGTCATAGTATATTGTTCGAAAAAAGTCATAGTATAGTATGTCGAAAATAGTCATAAGTCAGTTAGTATGTCGAAAAAATCATAGTAATAGTATGTCGAAAAAATCATAGTATAGTATGTCGAAAAAAGTCATAAAAAGTCATATAGTATGGCTAAAAAAGTCATAGTATAGTATGTCAAATAAAGTCATAAAAAGTCAGTATAGTATGTCGAAAATAGTCATAAGTCATAATATAGTAATGTCAAAATAGTCACAGTATAGATTCGAAAATATCAAAGTCATAGTATAGTATAGTCGAAAAAGTCATAGTATAGTTGTCGAAATATCAATAGTAATGTATGTCGAAAAAAGTCATAGTATATATGCGAAAAATCATAGTATAGTATGTCGAAATAGTCCATAAGCCATAGTATAGTATGTCCGAAATAGTCAGAAGTCTAGTATATATTTCGAAAATAGTCATAGTATAGGATGTCGAAAAAAGTCATAGTATAGTATGTCGAAAAAAAGTCATAGTATAGTATGTCGAAATAGTCATAAGTCCTAGTATAGTATGTCGAAAAAAGTCAGTAGTAGTCTGTCGAAAAAAGTCTATAAAAGTCATAGTATAGTATGTCGAGAAAAAGTCATGTATGTATGTCGAAAAAAGTCTAGTATCTATGGTCGAAAAAAAGGCATAGTAGAGTATGTCGACAAAAGTTATAGTCTATTATGTCAAAAAGTCATAGTATAGTCATGTCGAAAAGAAAGCATAAAAGTCATGTATAGTATGTCGAAAACAGTCATAGATAGATTATGGCGAACAAAGCATAGTATAGTATGTCGAAAAAAGTCATAGTACTTTCTGTCGAAAAAAGTCATAGTAGAGTATGTCGCTAAAAGTCCTAGTAATAGTATGTCAAAAGTCATAGTATAGTATGTCGAAAAAGCATACACGGCATAGTAATCGTATGTCAACACAAGTCTAGTCATCGTATGTCTATAAATCATTTATAATATGTCGACAAAAGTCATAGTATAGTCTGTCGAAAAGTCATCGTATAGTATGTCGGAAAAAGTCATATTATAGTCTGTCGAAACAAGTCAGATAAAGTCATAGTATAGTATGTCGAAAAGTCATAGTATAGTATGTCGAAAACAGTCATAGTATTCGGATGTCGAAAAAGGTCATAGTCTAGTAATGTCGAAATAGTCATAAGTCATAGTATGTCGTCGAAAAGAGTGCATCGTATAGTAGGTCGAAAAAAGTCTAGTATAGTATGTCGAAACTAGTCATAAGTCCTCAGTATAGTATGTCAAACAAAGTCATCGTATAGGATGTCGAAAAAGTCTAGAAAAGTCATAGTAGAGTATGTCGAAAAGTCATAGTATATTATGTCGAAAAAAACTGGCATAGTAGATAGTAGTCGAAAAAAGTCATAGTATATTATGTCGACAAAAAAGTCATAGTATAGTATGTCTATAAAGTCAGATTATACAGTATGTCGAAAAAAGTCATAAACAGAGCATAGTATAGTATGTCAACAAGTCTAGTAAATAGTTCGTCTATAAAAGTCATATTAATATGTCGAAAAAAGTCATAGTATAGTATGTCGAAAGTCCTAGTCTAGTATGTCGAAAAAAGTCATAAAAAGCCTAGTCTAGTATGTCAACAAAGTCATAGTATCGTATGATCTATAAAGTCATCTTATCATATGTCGCAAAAAGTCTGAGTATAGTATGTCGAAAAAGCAGAGTATAGTATGTCGAAAAAAGTCATAGTCTAGTATGTCGACAAAAGTCAATACAAAAAGAAGTCATAGCCGTATAGTATGTCGAAACAAGTCATAGTATAGTATAGCGAAATAGTCATAAGTCATAGTATAGTATGTCGAAACAAGGTCTAGTATAGTATGTTCGAAAATAGGCATAGTCATAGTATAGTATGTCGAAAATAGTCATAGTATAGTATGTCGCACAGTCATAGTATCGATGTCGTAAATAGTCATAAGTCATAGTATAGTATGTCAAAAAGTCATAGTATAGTATGTCGCAAAAAGTCAGTAGTTAGTATGTCGACAAGTCATAAAACGTCTCTCAGTATGTCGAACAAAGTCTAGTAAGGAGGATCCAATAAAGTCATAACAAGTCAGTATAGTATGGATTCGAAAATTAGTCATAAGCATATATATTATGTCGAATAGTCACAGTATAGTACTGTCGAATAATAGTCATACGTCATAGTATAGTCAATGTCGAAAAAGTCTAGTATAGTATGTCGAAAATAGTCATCAGTATAGGAGTGTCGAAAAAATTCATAGTATCTTATGTCGAAAAAAGTCATAGTATAGTATGTCGAAAATAGCATAAGCCATAGTATAGTATGTCGAAAATAGTCATAAAGTCAGTATAGTATTTCGAAAATAGTCATAGTATAGGATGTCGAAAAATCATAGTATAGTATGTCGAAAAAAGTCATAGTATGTAGGTCGAAATATGTCATAAGTCAAGTATAGTATGTCGAAAAAAGTCATAGTATAGTATGTCAAAAAAGTCATAGTATAGTATGTCGAAAAAAGCAAAAGTCATAGTATAGTATGTCGAAAAAAGTCATAAAAGGCATAGTATAGTATGTCAACAAAGTCATAGTATAGTATGTCTATAAAGTCATATTATAATATTCGAAAAAAGTCATGTATAGTATGTCGAAAAGTCAGAGTATAGTATGTCAAAAAAGTTATAGTATAGTATGTCGAAAAAAGTTATAGTATAGTAGTTCGAAAAGTCATAGTATAGTAGGTCATAAAAAGTCATAGTATAGTATGTCGAAAAAAGTCAAGTATAGTATGTCGAAAAAAGTCATAGTATAGTATGTCATAAAAAGTCATAGATAGTATGTCGAAAAAAGTCATGTATCATGACAACAAAGTCATAGTTAGTATGTCGAAAAAAGTCAGTATTGTATGTGAAAAAGTTATAGTATGTCGAAAAAGTCAGTATACTATGTCGAAAACAGTCATAGTATAGTATGTCGAAAAAAGTCATAGTTATAGTATGTCGACAAGTCATAGTATAGTATGTTGAAAAAGTATGTATGTCGAAAAAAGTCAGTATACTATGTCGAAAAAAGTCATAGTATAGTATGTCAAAAAGTTATAGTATAGTATGTCGAGTCATAGTATATTATGTTGAAAAAAGTTATAGTATGTCGATAAAAGTCAGTATACTATGTCGAAATAGTCATAGTCATAGTATAGTATGTCGAAAAAAGTCATAGGTATGTATGTCGAAATAGTCATAGTCATAGTAAGTATGTCACAAAAGTCATGTATAGTATTCGAAAAAGTCATAGTATAGTATGTCGAAAAAGTCATAAAAAGTCTATAGTATGTCGAAAAAGTCATAGTAAGTATGTCAAATAAAGTCATATAACAGTCAGTATAGTAGGTCGAAAATAGTCATAGTCATAATATAGTATGTCGAAAATAGTCACAGTATAGTAGTCGAAATAGTTCATAAGTCATAGTAGAGTATGTCGAAAAAAAGTCATAGTATAGTATGTCGAAAATGTCATAGTATAGGATGTCGAAAAAAGTCATAGTATAGTATGTCGAAAAAAGTCATAGTATAGTATGTCGAAATAGTCATAAGCCATAGTATAGTATGTCGAAAATAGTCATAAGTCATAGTATGTATGTCGAAAATAGTCATAGTATAGGATGTCGAAAAAGTCATAGATAGTATGTCGACAAAGTCATAGTTAGTATGTCGAAATAGTCATGTCATAGTATAGTATGTCGAAAAAGTCATAGTATCGGATGTCAAAACAGTCATAGTAAATGTCGAAAAAGTCTAGTATAGTATGTCAAAAAAGTCATAGTATAGTATGTCGAAAAAGTCATAAAAAGTCATAGTATAGTATGTCGACAAAGTTTAGTAGTAGTATGTCGAAAAAAGTTATAGTATAGTATGTCACACAGTCTAGCTAGTATGTCTATCAACGATCATAAATGTCCGAAAACAGTCATAGTCATAGTATGTCGCAAAGTCAGAGTATAGTATGTCAAAAAGTTATGTATAGTATGTCGCAAAAAGTATAGTATGATATGTCGACAAAGTCATAGTATATGTCTGTCATAAAACTCATAGTCTAGTATGTCGAAAAAGTCATAGTATAGTATGTCGAAAAACGTCATAGTATAGTATGTCATAAAAGTCATAGTATAGTAGTCGAAAAAAGTCATAGTATAATATGACAACAAGTCTAGTATAGTATGTCGAAAAAGTCATAGTATTGTATGTTGAATAAAGTAATTAGTAGATCGGACAAAAGTCAGTATACGATGTCGTAAAAAGTCAGAGTATAGTATGTCGAGACAAAGTCCATAGTAGAGTATGTCGAAAAGTCTAGTCATGTATGTTGAAAGACAGTATCGTATGTCGAAACAAGTCAGTATACTATGTCGAAAAGTCAGAGTATCGTATGTCAAAAAGTTATAGTATAGTATGTCGAAAGTCCTAGTATATTTAGTTGAAACAAAGTGATAGTATGTCTAAGATAAAAGTCAGTAGACTACGGTCGAAATAGTCATATAGTGCATAGTATAGTATGTCGATAATAGTCATAGTGATCGTATGTCGAAAAACAGTCATAGTATAGTGTATTCGAAAAAGTCATAGTATATGTGATGTCCGACATGTCATAGTATAGTAGGTCGAAAAGTCTATAAAAGGCATATCGTATGTCGAAAAAAGTCATCGTCAGTGTAATATCAACAAAAGTCCTCAAAAAAGTCCGTATAGTCTGTCGACAATAGTCATAAGTTCATAGTAGAGTATGTCGAAAATAGTCCTAGTATAGTATGTCCAAAAAGTTATCGTATAGTTATGTCGAAAAATGTTATCAGTATAGTATGTCGAAAAGTCATAGTATCGTATGTCATACTAAGTCATAGTATAGTATGTCGATGTCATAGTATTAGTCTCGAAAAAGTCTAGTATCGTATGTCATACAAAAAGTCATAGTATAGGATGTCGAGAAAGTCATAGTATATAGAGACAACCAAGTCATAGTATACGTATGTCAACAAAGTCTAGTATGCAATATGTCGAAAAAAGTCATAGTATATTCTGTTGAAAAAGTTTATAGTATGGCGCTAAAAGTCAGTATACGTATGTCGAAAATAGCCCTAAGTCATCAGTATAGTATGGCGAAATAGTCATAGTATAGTATGGTCGATGTCCTAGTATAGTATGTCCGAAAACAGTCAGAGTATAGTATGTCGACCAAAGTCATAGTATAGTCTGTCGAAAAGTCATAAAAAGTCCTATCGTATGTCGACAAAAGTCATAGTATAGCTATCAAAAAGTCATAAAAAGTCAGTATAGTATGTCGAAATAGTCATAAGTCCATGTAGAGTCCTGTCGAAATAGTCATAGTATAAAGATAATACGTCAAAAATGTTATAGTCTAGTATGTCGAAAAAGCTTATACGTATAGTATGTCGAAAAAAGTCATAGGATAGATCCATGTCATAACAGGCATAGTATAGTCTTGTCGAAAAAGTCATAGTATAGTATGTCGAAAAAGTCATAGTCATAGTATGCCTAAAGTCTATGTATAGTATGTCGAAAAAAGTGCATAGTATAGATATGACAACAAAGCTATGTCCAGTATGTCGAAAAAGTCCTAGTATTGTATTTGAAAAAAGTTATAGTATGTCGAAAAAAGTCATTTACTATGTCGAGGTGGGGTGTCATATATAGTATGTCGAAAAAGTCATAGTCATAGTATGTCGAAAGTCATAGTAGTATTCGTTTGAAAAGTTATAGTATAGTATGTCGAAAAAGTCCTAGTATATTATGTTGAAAAAAGTATCTAGTAATGTCGAGAAAAGTCGAGTCATACTAGTGCGAAAATAGTCATACGATCATAGTAGAGTATCTCGAAACATAGTCTATAGTATAGTATGTCGACAAAAGTCATAGCTATAGTCTGTCGAACATAGTCATAGTCATAGTATAGTATGTCAAAAAACTGCTAGTATAGTATGTCGAAAAAAGTCATAGTATAGTATGTCGAAAAAAGTCCTAAAGTCATATCAGTATTCAAAAAAAGTCCATAGATAGTATATCAAAAAGTACAAAAAGTCAGTATAGTAAATGTCGAAAAAGTCATAAAATCATATATAGTATGTCCAAAAGTCACAGTATAGTTATGTCGAAATAGTCATAAGTCAATCAGTTTAGTTCCAGAGCAAAGATGAAGTAGGGCCATCCACCTCCCACAGTGAAACTGAGTGATACAAAAACCTGTCAGCTGTTGAATGTGTCTGCTGAGGTGAACCAGTCCAAATTATAACCAGTAATATTCCAGCTCCATGATGTGTTTCTCTAATGTTCATATTAACATGACTGTCTCTTCTTTTATGTCCTTTTAGACCCACTAGCAGAGTGTCTCTGTGGATCGCTGGTTCAGACGTTCATGTTCCTCAGAGGATGAACTACTGACTTTGATACGTTTTATCCAGTAACATCATCAGCTCACATTTTATATCTCCATTACTATAAATGTATAATGTCTGTGTGTTGCAGTGTAGTTACTGACAACACACCCTTCAGGAAGGCCTCATCACACAACGCCACAACCAAGGTATTCACCAAATCACAACCACACTCTAGAGATCTACACACCTGACCGTTTGACGAGCCCCCAAATATGTTACGGCCACAGCAAACAAACACAACTTAAATGTGACCGTCAACATATCGAATAACACCAAACCTGAGGATTAGTTAAAGTAAATTAAGATGTATTCACAAATTAACTATTATTGATTAAACCCATCAAGGGCCGTCAGACCCAGAACCCCCCCCCAAACTAAAAAGTAGTAACTAACTAACAGAAACAAAGCTGAGAAAACTAGACTACCAGACCTCCATCCTCAAAGCAAAGAAACCCAAAAGAAGAGAAGAGAAACCAACGGTGATCAGCTGCTCCAGTGTCAGAGACAGATTTCTGTCTCC
>NC_050181.1:32007002-32054502 GCF_008315115.2 Sander lucioperca
TTGTCCGACTGTGTGTTGCAGTTCAGCAGGAGCTCAGCAGGCTACGTGACAGCGGCCGGTGCTGCCTCGCCGCCCGGCGTGTCCTCCTTCATAGACTCGTGCTCGCTGTGAGCTAGCTGGATCTCCGTCACGAAGGGAAGCCCGCGGCGCTCCATACCCGCGCAAAGTCACCGGTTCTGGGTAACTGGACTACAAAATGCCGAGGCCCTGATGGAGCTCCAGGGCCTGCAGCTAGTCGCGATTCATAGGATTGAAGCGACAGTAGCAGCTAACGAAATCCCTAATGTTCACAAAAATGCATTAAATTGAAATCGGACACCATATTTAGCTTTATAAGACCTTGGGGTACATGTTATATAAGTGGCGTGATGAAATTCAAACTGTAAATATACGAAAAGTATGCCGAAAGTGTAGCAACGATCTTTCCCCATAGGATTAAATGGGACACATAGCCTAGCTTGCAGCCGAGCCCCGAGGAGCCCCGAGCCCCGGTCGTCCAGTAACCGAGAACCGGTGACTTTCACTGGGTATGGAGGTTGCCGCTTTCTCGTCAGACTGCGTGGAGCTCCTAAAGTCTGACACGTCTTACTAAATTTGCAATTATCCATCAATTTTCGTAAAACGGCCCATATTTGAGCTTTATATAGTTGATTTCTCGCATAAAAAAGTCTCAGAAGTGAATTTAATAACGAAATAGACAAACAACGTATAACTTTGCAGTGTCTGAAATGTGAGACCTGCTGTCTCGTCTCCACTGTGTTTCTATGAGGTTCGCTCAAACCAATCAGCACGCAGCTCATCTAAATATTCATGAGCAGACCATATTTGGAAGAAAAGCTCTTGTTCCAAATAGAGCCATATTCACAGGGTAGTTAAGGGCCTAATAAAATAGCATTCGGGCAATTTTCAGCCCAACCAATGTTACATACCCTATTAGGAGACCTTAAGGAACAGTGTAAAATACCCTAAATAATCACTCAATCACCATTTTAAAAGACAAACGCCGCCATCTTGCTTGCTGAAAGTGAACATGTAGAAAAAGGAGGAAAATTTGTATTTGGCTATCATGTAGCCTATTTTGAATGCTCACGTTTCCATATTGCATGTGTTTTTAATTGTTTGTGTAACGTTACTAAAAGTTATGTATTAAGTACTTCATGTAGTTCCTTTTAAGAGCTGCCAAGCAGCTGGAAAATGCACAGTCCAATGTGTCGAGGGTCAGATCTTTTATATTTTACCTGGCAAAGGGACGGACTGAATTGTTCAGTTGGCTGTTTTTAAGGAACATTAATGGCATCCAAAAGTAAGTGTGACTTTCCAAATGAATTATTGTGAAGTGGTTATGACACACACCTGATGTGAACAGTGACTAACTCAAAGCCTATGTTTCTGCAGATACACAGCCCACGTCCAGTCCGTAGGCAAGACCATCACAACGGCAAATTTCTACCTGAGGAACATACAGCAGTTCCTCAAATACTTTGGGGAAACCTTGCCTGCCCAGTCTCACCTGACTGCGATGGATGTGGTGAGCGTGCTGCGCCCCGTCACAAAGTGCATCACAGACACAACCAGGAACGTTGTCCTGCACCAGTGGCAGTGAAAAGCCACAAGATGGCCAGGATATTATCCTGCGAGGACCTGAAGCGGTGCCAGGAGGGGGCCACACTGAGGATCCCAGAGCTGCTGGGTAAGTGTGCATCCCTCTTTCCAAAATAGCCAAAATAGTCCATCTCCAACGGAAGCCTGCCGTGCATAGTGATGTGTCCTTGTGTGTGTTTGTGTGTGTTTATCTTTCCCTCCGTGTGCTGAAATACTTTTTCTTCTCTCCTTTCAGACGTCTTGGAGGAGAACCACACCGTTGCTGCGGTACCGTTTTTACGGCTACTTTGCGGCCTTCACAGCCTCCATTTACGGCCATCGCCCGGGGTTACTCAGTAACCTCCGGGTTTGTGAGGTCGAGGAGGCTGCAGAGGAGCACAAGCCTGGCAAAGAGGGTTTTGTGATAATAATAGTATAAAAATCTTGTGTACTGTTGTCATCACTGCTTGTGAGTCTGTTGTTTTTGTTAATGTTTCCTCTGAAAGAGTCTGTCCGTTTTCTGTGTATTGCAGATCAGGGAACACAAGACTAACAAGTCATTTGGGGGGGCCCAAATGTTCTTGGAGACTGACGAGTTTCTCTGGCTGGAGAGGTGGCTGCAGCTGCGGGCGGCCAGCAAGCCACCGAACCAGCTGGTTTTTCTTCACGGCTTGGAAGGGCCCATGCTAAAACTTCTTGCACCACCTGCAGGTAGCATGGGCGGAGATGGGCCTTAAAAGGTCCCCCAACTTCACTGACCTGAGGACCGCTGTGTCTGCTCATGTAAGTTCTCCTCAGTCACTTATCTGTTCATGCTGGATTTCATTAAAACTCTGCTGGCTTAACTAACAGTAGCAATCTTTTTTTCTTCTACTGTTTTAAGGTCAAGAACAACCTTCTGTCGAGCAGCGGAAGATGGTGGCCACCTGTATGTGCCACAACATGGCCACAGCTGACTGCTTCTACGCCCTCAGCCTGAACGTGGCCCAGTCAAAGAGGATGAGGACGCATTTCCACCAGGCCCTCACCCACACCGTGCCATCACCGGAGTCACCAGAAGCCTCCTCCTCCTCCACCACCAGGAAGAGGTCCCGCAAGCCTGAGTCCTCCTCCAGTTCCGAGGACAAAACCCCGGTCCCCTACCAGGAGTCAGGGACCTCGGGACTGGAGGAGGAACTCCAGGACATGGAGGAGGAGAGGGAGTTTATGGCGAGGCTGCAAAATGTAAGTAAAACTCTAAGATATGTATTTTAAAGACTCAGTCCATTTTCCGTCTGTTACACCAGACCTCACTCTGTGTTTTGTGTTTGTGTTTCCTCAACAGACACCAGAGAAGGCCCGAGAAGTCTCGTGAACACGCCAGTGTGCGTCAACCTAACTTGTGTGGAGGGAAACGTCTTCAGGCACACGGGAATCACCGACATTTCAGGACCATTTATGACGGGTTGGGATGTTGCCATCCTTGTGTAACCCAGACTAAAAGGTACACAGGCACGGATTCACGAGGGAGTGGAGGGGGGCATTTTATAGCATTTTGATAAGATGCATAGTGATATTAATCAAATACAGTAATGCACAAACACATTCTATGGTTTCTATGGAGAAAAACAAACAACTTACATATGTACATTAGACATGCCCTACAGGAATTGGGATTTTGTGCGTTGATACATTTTGAAACCACTTCAATACATGATACATGATGTATGTTCTAATGTCTGTAAGTTTGACATAAATTAAATAATTTGCACATATATGTATGTGTATGTTGTCAGTCATTGTACATTTAGGTTGAAATTGAGTGATGCTTGATATTAAATGATATCAAAATAGCATCAAAATGACATCAACATCATGACATCTTGACATCAAATAAATGTTGAATTGACATCAAATGCCAACAAAGCATGACATCACAATGACATCAGCAGAGGTCAAAATCTGGACATCAAATTGACGTCAATATGACTTTCATTTTTGACCTATTTCGTGATGTAATTCTGACATCTGTTTGATGTCTTATTGATGTTAAATTGACATTGGGAAGTGTGTGTTTTTGTTATATAGATTTTAATTTAATGTAATAAAAATGTAAAAGTGCTTAAAGTGTGTAATATAATGTAAAACAAAGTTTTATTTTCTGAAATAAGGCATACTGGCATAGTAACCCAAGTTAGGTTATTTTGACCCAACTCCTGGGTTAAAAAGGGACCAACTAATTTCTGGGTTATTTTAACCCAGAAAATGGGTCAAAAATAATGTTTAATGTCTGTGTGTTGTAATGTAGTCTGTTTTTATCTGAAGTAGAAAGAGTTGTGATCCTCCTACTTTTTAAATAATTGCTGAACTTAAGATCAGAAATATTAAATCTGAAATTAACGTTATTGGATGAAAAGGTTTGTTGCAATTTAATCATTCATTCAAAGTGATTTCAGTGTTTGGATGAATATATATAGGGTCTGACATTAATATAATTATACTTTGTTTTAAAACCTTCAAATATCTTCAATCCATATTCTGTCACATGTTGTCATTAGACATTTCTCTGTTGATTAACAGTTTATAAGACATCTTAAAATGTGTATAAATATTAGGATTTATCCTCTGGGGACCATGAACATCATGTCTGGTCTCTGGTTCTGGATCAAAGTTCTGGTTGGATGAAAAGACTAAAGTGAGATTATCTGCTGAAATCAGTTCCAACATGTGATGTTAGAAATGGGTCTGCAAAGCTTTTATTGTGAAGGAGACACAGGAAGTGTTTGCATTAAGAGCAGATCAGCATTGTGAGGAGGAACAGACTTTATTCCTGCAGCAGGTCAAATCAGAGGATTTAATCTTTAAATGTTGAAGCTGGTTTTTGGTTTCATCATTTTGACAATTTTGTCTAAATGATTGTAATCAGGAACTGCTTTTCAAAAAGGAATTATTCATGTTTTTATCACATGTACATACATTTATTAGTATTATTAATGTAATTATTTGTATAGTTTTCTGTTTCAGATCTTTTATTATTGTTTCTCTGTGTTGTTAAGAAAAGAAAGTTCAGCTCAGTTCAGTGTGTTTGTGACCAGTGTTAGACAACTTACTCAGGAAGTGGAATCAGTTACTTGTTACTTATTACTACTTAAAAAGTAATATTACCTTACATATTACTTAGTATCAAAACTAATTAGTTATTGTACTTGTTATATTACTATATTACTTTCTAACTGGATTAATAACTGTAATATAATTACTGTTTTGGAAATTGTAATCCCTTACACTACTCATTACTGGGGAAAGTATCCTAATAATATAACAGTAATAGATTACTTAGTAATGCGTTACTGCCCAACACTGTTTGTGACTCTGGCTGAGATGGAGGTGAAATATGTGAACCTGGGCTGTGGTTTACTGATCTCTTCCTGTCACAAACACTGTTTGACATCTGTTCATCTGGAGGTTTTTGTTCAGGCTGCAGGGAGACTTTCTCACTGTGGGGAACAACCTTCAGACAGGAGCAGTAGTAGGTGGCTGAATGATCGAGTTTAACTTTCTGGATCTGCAACTCCCAGCCGTTCTGTTTATTCACAGCTGAGAAATCATCTATGTTACCATCACTCTTGTCAATATACAGAATCAGTGTGAATGTTTCTGTGTCTCTCTTCTGGTACCAGAATACATCATCATTGTAACACTGCTCAGTGCCTCGACAGCTGAAGGAGACGTCTCCACCAACTCTCCTGGTCAATGTTAAATCATCCTGAATCAGCTGTGTTGCCATGGCAGCCAGCGCTGTAGAGAAACAGACAGGTAGATGAAGGTGAGTGTGAGCCAGTGTTTGTTAAAGGTGGAGTTTGTTGGCTCCTGATTGGCTGGAAACACTCACCTGAACACAGACAGCACAGAGCAGCAGCTGGGAGGAAAAGCATTTAGTTCAGTGGTGTTTCCTCTGGTGAACCTGGGGAGAAGTGGAGCTCTGATGCAGCTGAGGCCAAACAAGGACGAGCTGTGAGATCAGACGAGGACCACGTGGTTTCTAACAGCTCCTCACATCTCCCATCAGCCCCTGCAGCAGACAGATAAGGCTGCTGTCTGAGTTTAACAACAGGTGGAGCATTTTATCTGATAAAATTATATAAAATACAGAAAATTAATGTGAAACTATTTTGATGGTTGAAGTCATTTTAACTTTAAAACCCTTTTATTAAAGTTAATACAGTTAATGTAATAGTAGAAATGTTACATTTCAGGATGAAATATTCAAATATGTTTATTAATTATTTTTTTATAATTTCAAGGAAAACAAATGAGACTTATTTTTAATAATTACATTTTTCTAATAAATTGAATTTATTCCTTAATTTAGATCTTTTTAATTTTCTTGTCACAATTCCATATTTTTGGACTATTTTCTAAACTTTGTTTAGTAACTTTCATTTATTTTTATGTAGTTGATTATAGTTAATACGAGGGGTGAAGGAGTCACTTTGGGCTCTGGGTAATTTCTGATGAACATTTCTCTCTATTTTTACAAACCAATCAATCAATTAATGAAGAAAATAATCAGCAGATGAATCCAGAATGAAAATAATCATCAGCTAAAAGTTGGTATCAGGACTTTTACTGTAACAGAGTATTTGTACTGTGTGGTATCAGTACTTTTACTGCAGTAAAGTACCTGAATGAAACTACTGTTGTTACTGAGTAGAACATTTCCTTCACACTGCTGCCCCCTAGTGTCTGCAACAACAAACTGATTCACACACACAGCCTTTACTGTAAGCAGGGACGTGCACAGGTATGGGCTATTGTTTCCTGGGCAACAGCCTGTTTGCTCTGATTGGCTTAGCTGCCCCTCTGGTGAAAGAGCTAAATTAAAGTTTTCTTTCTGTCTTTTTTTATATTGTTGCTGTTGTGGCTGCATTAATACGATAATACGCCCATCATTACTAAAGTTAAATCAAATTAAATCGCTATATCATCCAATCTTGCCCTCAGCGATGCCCTCTGCCCCCAGTCACGTGACTTTGTTTATATTCTCACACACAGAACACTGCAAATGAAAGAGGGAAAGCCAAGCCCTTCTGCCTTCACGTGGGTTTTTAAAGTTATGGAGATTATGACAAATGCCCTGTGAATAGTAACCAAAAAATCCACTTGAGCTTTGAATAATGTGCAGCTTCAGCTTGTAACGTTTGCATCACGTGGCGCATCATAAAGGCCATTTTCCATAAAGGAAAATGCTACCTTATCAACCAAAGTTAATGACAGCCTATGTTGCAGTAGCAGGCTAACGTAGCTACGTTACGTCCGTTACATTAGCATGCATTCTGTAGAGAAGAGAGGCTCAGGGCTGTGATGGTTTGGGCTCTTGAATCATGCTAGGTTATACGTTGTTTACAGTCAATATGTTATGTGAGTTTTCAACCAACAATCAGATGTGACGTTAGTGAAAGTGAAAGTCCCCTTATTTTGTTATTAGATGATAAATTAATGTCCCAATTGGTTAATGTAATAAACTTTGCATTCTAATTTTTTTTTAGTTTTGTGTGCTTAAGTATTCCTTCACAACAAAGACAACTGAAGAAGAGAGAAAGAGCTCAAAGAAGCAGCTAAAAGATCTGCAACGTGAGAGAAGCATTTGATAATGTCAAGCAACCATCCTACATTATTCATTTAATGTGAAGTTGGCCTATTTTATCAGAAGCTTTTTCTTTGAGTTGGAGTAGGGTAATAACTCATTAAAACAAATTAGTAAATTGTGTCTGTGCTGTGTATAGCATTAGTTATTATTTTATGTATATCATAATGCCTTTTTTCCAGATTAGAGCAATAGCCCCTCCAAATATCTGTGCCCGTCCCTGACTGTAAGGGTGAATCCCAAGTCTCTTATTTGATATCTCCTCACTCCTCACTCAAACCAGAAGTTGTTCTGGCTCTCCTTCATGAAGGCCGTCTCAAAGCTCTTATTCCTGCCCCCAAGCCTTCCTGGAAGCCGTGCAGTTGAAAGCAGTTGCTAACTCCGCCCATACATCTGACAAATTCATGTTACGCTTTAGAGGAAAGGATGGATTTCCTCGTTTCTCAGGGACTAAGACACCAGGAAGGGAAGCAAGTGAAGAAAACATGGATGCAATGTAAGGACCTGGGATGTAGCCCAATACTACTATTACCAGGCATTACTACTACTACTGTAGCTGGTGCTCCTACTAATACTAAAAGTTCTTCTACCTATGGGCTGCATCTTGCTGACTTGACTTAAATCTGTTTCGATTTACTGATTAATGGTTTTATAGAATGCAAGAATGCAGTGAAACATGTCCAAATCAGAATTAGATTAATTTTCATTGCAGGACTTTTACTGTAACAGAGTATTTGAAGTTTGATGCCAAATGTGGCCTGTAAGAAGGTTTCAAATCAACGTTTATACTTCCTTAGGAAAATAAATGTAGATCTTCTGTCTTTATTTTATAAGTCCTTCTGAATCTGTTCTTACTTTAGCCATGATAGCCTGGTATGGTAATGAGAGCTGGGAGACATGGAGAAAATCAAATCTCATGATATTTGTGACCAAATACATCGATGTCAATATTGTGGCGATATTGTAGGTTTGACTATTGGTGTGCTTTTTCAAAATATTTACACAATGATATTTTTGATAAATATTTATATGTGAGTAAAGGCAAATAACAGAACAGCTAGAGCAGTCTGGTCAGTTCAAAACATTACATCACTTTAATTTAATGCAGCCTTTAAAGCCAGAAAAAGACGACACTTGTGTCATATCACGATATTATGAATATCGATATATAGCCCAGCCCTAGTCTCTTATAGCCAGACCTTCCTCCACAGCGCTGTGAAGGAAGGTCTGACTACTCCACACAGCATTCCTGGATGGGAGAAAAACGTGCTCTGGTTTATTGGCATTTCTTTAAACCGATCAAAATCGTCTTGGGCGATGCTAAGCTCCGGACGGAGCCACGGTGCCTCTGCTAAATAGTCTCAGGAAGGAACTTGTTTTGGTGCAACATGTGTACAATAAAAAGTAGTTTTAGTCGTGCAACAGAAAACTCAGATTGGACAGATAGTCTAGCTAGCTGTCTGGATTTACCCTGCAGAGATCTGAAGAGCAGTTAACCATAGTCCTCAGAAATCCACCGGAGGTTAGAACACCAACACAAAGTAAGAGGAAGGGGACGGACATCCGGCTGAAATGAGGGATATCCGGCATGACTTCCTGGAGCATTCTCGTAAATGAAATGCCGTTGATATAAACTATAGACTATAAAACCTGTAACATCTGTGTGAAGATAGTTTGTTGTGTAATCATGCGTGTGTTTGTGTAGCATGGCATGAAAAGAAAAGACTCAAGTATCTCAATATTTGGACTTAAGTACAGTACTGGAGTAAATATATACATATATAAAAACATATTTTTTTACAGCCATAACATACATGATTTAACCTCTGCCTTTTCATCTTATACATCACACTCCTCTGTTATGGTGTGGTAGCCATTTCAGTAGATTTACTCACTAACATTGTTGTGGAAACACAATAAGCATGGAAACTAAATGCACACTTCCTGCATTACTTCAAATACTAAGTTACTCCTCTAATTAGTGGGAATGCTGATTCAGCAGCATTCCCACTATTGTTATTCTGTTCTTTCTTTAGTTTTTCTGATTTATTCCGGATGTTTTTTGGCTCTCCATAACTTCTGCATACTTTCAGCTATTAAAACCATTCAACTTTTAAAATGTTCAGCTCTTTCAGCTAATGATGGGACTTCTTCAACTTTTTTTCTAATATTTATACTTTTTTAAATATTAAGCTTTTTAACACTTTTTTTTAACATTGAAGTCAATGAGAGCAAACTTCAAATCCTTCAAATCCTCTTCTGCTTCAAAATGTATCTCCTCCTACATTCTTTCACCTACAGATGTGATTCAAACTTTAAACTGTTTACAAAATATTCAGGTATTAGGCTTTGACTTTTTAGTTTGATATTTTTTACAGTTTTTGTGAAAAAGCTGTTTAAGTTTATTGATCATTTCAGGATTTTTCTGCGTTTCTAATAAGTGTGTATTGCGCGAGCTAGAGTGGATGATGTCATAGAGTGCAGAGCCTTAAAAAATTATCTTTGTCCCCTCTCTATAAATTGCTCTCACGCCCACAATATCTCCTTGTCCTGCACAATTAATACATCAAAACGTAGGTATTTTTGTCTAGTTTCAGCCAATGTGCTGAGTTATGCGATATGCCTTATAGTTTTGGCTCGGTGGGCTTCCAAATGACATGTGTTCCACATCTTCCTCCATTCGCTGCCCTGTTTAACATTGTCCACATTTCAGAGCGAAACGCAGAGCGAACCACTTATTTAAATCGCTGATATGCCCACATTTTTAAGTTTATCAACATACATTTTACATGAATACGTTCACAAAGGCCTTGTGGTGGTCACGATTACATCATTTGACTGATACCCCTTATCGTTTTAGCAGTCTGAGCCTTTATTTGAGAGCTTGCTCTCAGTGTCTTTGAATAGCTCCAGTGGGGCACAGGTGACAGTTTCAGCAGGTGACACGGTCGTTAACTGATTAAGGATCAAAGGAATGTCAATACATACATCAAAGCATTCCATACTGTGTTAAAAAACATGGTAACCATGGCATTAGTACCCCTGACAGACTGAACTACAGACAGTTTAATATGAACATAACAGAACATCTCACACACTCACACCTTGAAACACACACACACACACAGTCACACACACAAACAAAGACACACACAGACACACATACACACACATACACACACACCCAAACACACATGCACACACACATACACACACACAAAAACACATTCGCACACACAGACACACACACACACACACACACACACACACACACACACACATACAGCCAAACACATACACACATAGCCACACATACACACAAACAAAGACACAGACACACACAAGCACACACAAATACACACATATATACACACACA
Organism: Sander lucioperca; assembly: GCF_008315115.2. Taxonomy (NCBI): domain Eukaryota; kingdom Metazoa; phylum Chordata; class Actinopteri; order Perciformes; family Percidae; genus Sander; species Sander lucioperca. Next base: position 32,017,587 of record NC_050181.1, read on the forward strand.
CACACCCAAACACACATATATGCAGACACACATACACAGACACACACACACACACAAAAACACACACACCTACGCACACACAGACACACACACAAAGACACACACACACACAGCCAAACACATAGACACATAGCCACACATACACCCACACACATTAACACATACACACAAACACACGCACACACACAGACACACATACACACAAACACACACACACACGCACCCAAACACACATGCATGCACACACCTGCACAAACACACATATATGCAGACACATACACACAGAGAGACACGCACACACACAGAGACACACACACACACACACACACACCTGCACACAAACACACGCATATACACACACACACACACATGCAAACACACACACACACACAGACACACCTGCACACAAACACACACACATGCAAACACACACGGAAACACACACATACAGAGACACACATACACACACTGCATTCTCACTAGCATCAGCAGGTGTGGTAATTACAGATCAAAGAAAGGCTTTATTAGAGCTGAACGATACCCTGCCATCTATTGGGTGTTGATAGCACAGTGGATATGTCACATTCCTTTGGTGTGGGAGACCTGGGTTCAAATCCCACTGTCATACATCAATCAAAGGGTCCCTGAGGACAACATTTAACCACTAGTAGCAATTGGAAGTCCCTTCTCTCTTACCTTTTGTTCAGCCCCCTTCTTTACACGCAATATATTTCACTTCTCATCTCAGCTAGATTGATGCTTTTTCGATCTATGCAGTGTATATGTCTGATAATAATACAATGTATTTCTTCTTTCAGCCTTTTCAGACAATTCATTTTAACTTTCATCTTTGACAGTATTACAGTTCAGCTTCAAGCTTTTCTAACAATATATTTTAACTCTTCACTTAGGTAATGCAGTTTCACTTCCAACTCTGGCAATTTTCCCGATTTTTCAGCAGTGCAATGCATTTGAACTTTAAAATTGTTCATACAAATTCTTTCATATTTCTGCATTTGTGAGTTCAGTTAGAAAATATACTCAGACCTCACAATGTTCTACATCGTTTGGCATTGTTGAACTTTTGAAGCAAACAATTCAGTTTAGCGTCAGCTTTTAACTTTTTAATGAAATTCATACTTATTAAAACGAATTCCACTTTTTCAACTATTCTCACTACTTCAACTTCTTACAGATTTAAGCTATTCATCCAGTTTAGCTTTAGCAATTTAGCTATTCAGCATTACCACGCATTTTCTGCAGGAAATGCATTTTCTAGTATTCACCTGAAATAAAATAAAACATTGAGACCATTCAGCAAAGCACACTGGGTAATTAATTTAACACACAAACTGGTTGCTATGGACTCGTCACTAGGCTTCCTCAGTCATTGTATATTTTAGCTATATAGGTAAAGCTGCCAAAGCTGAACATTATCCAAAACATGTTTATTTTAAAGCAGATTTTAAATTACATTGTAACAATTCGCCCTTATGAAATCCAATCGCGGCACGGCTGTTTTGGAATGCAATAGACAGACGGTTAAATTCAACTAAAATGTAACAATAAACAATCAGTGTTGGACCTCCAGTCTGTTGAGATGATCTCCAAACGCAGAAACCAAGCACAGTCACACCATAAAACATTAAAACAAGAAAAAAGATCCGCATTTTGCCGTAATCCAATGACACGAAAAAAGTAATCCACAGCGATCAGTAGATCCACAACCAGAGTCACGGTGTATCCAGCAAGGCCGATACGAGCGTCACATTCACCAGCCAGCTCCAAACAGGTGAACGAGGCCTCTCCACTTCACCGTTTAAACAAAGTGGAATAAACTTATAAAAGTCCAAATCTACACAAAACCCACAATCAATTAGTAAGCTGACATCACATGTATATACATGGCATTTAGGAGACCTTTATTACAACGTTGGCACGGCAAGATGTCCAGACTAGTGCAACAGTAAGTTTTGTTTTTTGTGTCCTGCTGCTCCCATCGTCAGCCAGGTAATATTTTTTTTTACTAAAGCAGTATATGAAATCAGATGTATTACCTACCACCATTTAGTTGTTTTGTGTTGTCATAACCTGGCTCAAGGGCCATGACAAAAGAGGGAGCGAGGCATCGTAAATTATCAAAAGTGATTTATTTAACAAAAGAATAAACTAAACATATCTTTGGTAATGTGCAAAGTGTGAAAACTGTAACTGAAATAAACCCAAAACAAGATGTGGCAAGCAGGATGATCAGGCCATGGTTGATGTCTGGATCGCAGTGAAGAGAGAGAGTGTAGTCTGACCAGGTGGAGCTTTATCACCTCACAGCTCACAGGTGCACCAGATCTGCAATCAACTCAAACAAAGATGGGTAAGACCAGAGAGGTATCACTCCTACAGAGAGGCCCCACCAGATCACACAAGGGCCGTCACACCTCCCCCCATAAAGCCAGTGGCCCAAAGGAGCCAACGGCAAAACCAACTACCACATCCAGCAGTCAGAACCGAACATTATTCAGAAAAAGCAAGTGTTACCAAAATCACCAAAATATAATACACAGACTTATACCAAGCAGAAAGGAACCGTTGACCTCCAAATTGCGCCGGAACGATTGCTCACCCCCGTCCCATCTTGAGCAAAACCAGGTACCTGGGAAGCAAAGGAAGAGAACAGGCACACAAAAAACAAAAAAAAAAACAAAAAAAAAAAACAGGGTACAAAACAAAAAATGGCAATATCGACCTAGAGCAGAGGGGCACGTGACAATGCATCAGCTATCACGTTGTCCACTCCTTTAATATGCCTAATCTCAAGCGCGTAGGCTTGCAAAAACAACGACCACCTCTCAGTCTCTGATTGGGACATTTAAGTGACTTCAAAAATGTCAGCGGATTGTGATCCGTATAGACAACAAGGGGCCTCCCACCAACGTACACCTCGAAATGCTGCAAAGACCAAACGAGTGCCAGCGCTTCTTTCTCTATCACCGAATAATTCAGCTGATAACGGTTGAATTTTTTCGAAAAGAAGCTAACTGGTCTCACCAGTCCCTGACCATCCTCCTGCAGCAAAACAGCACCCGCCCCAAACAGACTTGCATCCACTTGAATCATGAAAGGCTTATCAAACTGCGGCGCTACTAAAACAGGAGACGAACACTACAAAGACTTGATGTTCTCAAAGGCTTGCTGACACTCATCAGACCACAAAAACTTTGCATTAGCCTTCAACAACTCCGTCAGAGGAAAAACAACTGTAGAGAAGTTTTTACAAAAGCTCCTGTAGTATCCGACTAGACCCAAAAAACGTAGCTCTTTTTTAGTAGTAGGCACAGGAAAATGTTCTACTGCCCTAACTTTGGCCTGGACCGGAGCTACACGGCCCTGCCCCACTACACGTCCCAAATACGTCACAGTAGCCCTTGCAAACTCACATTTGGCCAAATTGACAGTCAGTCGCGCCTCAGACAACCTGTCAAACAATGCCCGAATGCGTTTAAGATGAGCGTGCCACGTCTCATTATATATAACAGGATCATCTAGGTAAACAGAACAACCGTCTAGACCAGACACAACACGATTCATCAATCGTTGAAATGTGGCCCGAGCGTTCCTCAAACCAAACGGCATGACTCTATAAGAATAGAGTCCAGACGGTGTAACAAATGCCGAGACCTCCCGAGCACGCGCAGACAACGGAACCTGCCAATATCCCTTAAACAAGTCAAACTTGCTAACAAACTTGGCAGAACCAACCTGATCTATACAGTCGTCCATCCGCGGCAGCGGAAAGGAATCTGGTTTAGTTACTGAGTTTACCTTTCTGAAGTCTGTACAAAACCTAGGTGATTTATCAGGCTTTGGGACCAAAATACACGGAGAGGACCAACTAGAAAATGACGGGAGAGCAATATTATTTTCCAGCATGTAAGCAACTTCAGAGTCCAGATGCTTAAGTTTCTCTGGAGACATACGGTAAAAACGCTGTTTAATTGGTTGTGCATCTCCAACATCAACATCATGTTCGATCCAATCCGTGCATGTAGGAACATCACCAAACAGACACAGATATTGCTGTATCAGACCAGACAACTCATCACGCTTAGACTCAGTTAAATGCACCAACAGACTATCAAGGTTACAAAGCGTCTCCGAATTTTTTAGACGACCATACAACAAACTGTCATCTGGTTCCGGCACTCCATCTACGCCCTGTGATCCAGACACCGAACTCACAAGCAAAACAGGATGTACCTCGTCACTCACTGACTGGCTTACATCAGCCTCACGTCCATAATAGGGCTTGAGGAGGTTGACATGACATAACTGTGTTGACTTTTTCCGACCTGGTGTAGCAATAATGTAATTGAGGTCAGACCTGCGCTCAACAACTGTATAAGGACCAGCATATTTAGCCTGAAACGGCGAGCTCACAACAGGCAACAGAGCAAGAACTTGATCCCCCGGACTAAACTCCTGATGCCCCGCACGGCGATCATAGAAATTTTTCATCTTACTCTGTGACACTTGCAAGTTCTCCCTTGCCATTTCACCTGCAACAAACAAACGATGCCTAAAGCCATTGACATAATCAACTAAATTTCTTGGCGGATCGGCCTCCACCAAGCCATCCTTTAAAACAGCCAAGGGCCCACGCACCTTGTGTCCAAAAACCAAGTCATTAGGACTAAACTCAGTACTCTCCTGAACAGCTTCTCTTGCAGCCAGTATAAGCCAAGGAAGACCCCCCTCCCAGTCTCTATCCAGCTCCGTGCAGTATGCACGCAGGAGAGACTTCAGAGTCTGATGGAATCTTTCCAAGGCCCCCTGACTCTGTGCATGATAGGCTGATGACTGGTTATGACGGACATGCAACAACTTCAAAACTTGACCAAACATGTGCGAAGAGAAATTGGACCCCTGATCGCTCTGGATGACCTTCGGAATGCCAAAGACCGAAATAAACTGACTCAGTGCTTTCACCACCGCCTTAGTGGTAATAGCCCTCAACGGATAAGCAGCAGGATACCGAGTGTTTTGACACATCAGTTAGTAGGTACTTACAGCCAGACTTAGAGCACGGCAACGGACCCACACAGTCCACAATCAGATGCTCAAATGGTTCATTTACAACCAGAATAGGTTGTAATGGAGCAGGTCTAACAGACTGATTGGGCTTACCCGTTAGCTGACACACATGACATGTCTTAATGTATGCTGCAACATCTTTCTTCACCCGCGGCCAAAAAAAAATGCTTCAAGATGTTAAGATAAGTCTTTCTCACACCAAAGTGCCCACTCTCATCATGAGCAACTTTTAAGACAAGAGGACGAAATCTAGTCGGTACCACCAACTGAACGACAGCATCTCCAACAAAGTCAGTACCTAGAGTCAACCACTTCCTAAACAACAAGCCATTTTGAATAAAATACCCACGTGCTATACTGGTAATCTCCTTAGCAGATGCAACACAATCAAACATTACCTTAAGGGAAGAGTCACTCTGCTGTTCCTGTACCAACTCAGTTAATGACACAGATAGCGGAAAGTCTGACAGTGATGGAGCCAGAAACTCAACTTCACCCCCATCAGGTTCCCTCACAGACTCAGCGTTACTCATAGCTCGGGTACTTACACAGGGTGAGAAAACTCTAGGCAAGTCAGCGGCAATATGGTCAACAACAGACTCAACTGGGCAAGATGTAACTACTGGCAAAGGGGGAGAATCAGCCCAAACACGGCCACCAGCCAGCCCGTTACCCAGAATGAAATGAATCCCCTCAATGGGCAACGCCGGACGCACACCAACGGCTACCTCGCCCTTCACCAGCTCACAGTCCAGGACCAACTTATGTAATGGTATGGGCAAAACAGTTAAACCCATGCCACGACTAAGGATACAGTCACCCGTATCAGTGTCTTCTGACAGCGGCAGCACAGATCCGACAATGTAGGAGTCAAAGGCCCCTGTGTCCCTCAGGATTTTTACTGGCACCCTAGCCTCACTTCCTACCAGAGACACAAAGCCATCTTTAATAAAAGGAGCATAGGCTGCCAAGACATCCGGTTCAAGCTCTGTAGTAAGCAACTCAGATACACAGTCCACAATAACCGGCGCAGCGGCTGCCACAGGCTTAACCTTTGATACTCCAGGCTTGTTTTTAAAATGCAGGAGCGGACAATCAGCCTTCCAGTGACCCTTTTCATGACAATAGTTACAGTTAGTGTGGACAGCATCACCTCGCGATACCGCCTCCGACATTGGCACACCAGCTCTCCAAGAACGCTCACGCGTTGTAGCCCGCTCTCTGAAACCTCCTTTATGAAGCAACAAGTACTCATCTGCTGACGCAGCCGCACCCGCCGCCGTAACACACTGCTTCTCACTAACATATGTTGCAATGTAACCAGGAAGCATATCCTTAAACTGCTCCAAAACCACAAGATCACACAGACCCTCAAAAGTAGTGACCTCCAGCGCAGCCAACCAACGTTTAAAATGACCAGTCAGGTCCCGAGCAAACTCCATATAAGTCTGACCACTACGTCTCTCCCAGGACCTGAAACGTTGGCGATATGCCTCTGGCACCAACTCATACGCTTTTAACACAGCAGATTTGATAGTCGCATAGCCTGAGCTATCCTCTGTATTCAACGATGACTAAGCTTCCTGCGCCCATCCCGTCAGCACACATTGAAGCATCAATGCACAATCTGCATCAGGCCAACCCCTAGCCCTAGCGACACGCTCAAACAACAAGAAAAACGTATCGGGATCTTTCTCATTAAACGGTGGCAGTAGTCGTATGTTATTAACATCAAAGGAATGCACAGCTCCAGACAACTGCCCGCTCTGAGCTCCACCGGACCCCGTACCATCAGTCGCTAAAGATAAACGGCGCCCCTCCAGATCCAATTTGGCCTGCTCTATTTCTTGCCGAATCCTCTCCACCTCAATCTGCTTCTTCATTAGCAATTCATGTTTACATCTGTCATGCTCAAGCAACAACAGCTCCCTCTGTTGATCAAACGATAAGCCCTGAGTCTGAACAAACGCACCCACGGAAACCGTGGAGACTGGAGACTCATCATCCATATCCACAGCCAACACACCTTTCTCCCTCAACTCAGACTTCAAAACTACCCTAACGTTCTCCTTAAGGCGTTTGTCACTTACCACTACCGAAAAGTGTTCCGCAATCTTCAGCAACTGCTCCTTAGTACAACGCCCCAACGCCTCCTCAGACAGAGCCGCAATAAACGCATCACACTCCGCCATTACAACACACTACAACCGACAAAACAAAACCACAGCAACAGACCCAGCAAGACGGTGCAACGTCCCCGTGTGCATTAAGAGGACTAACCCCCACCTGGTATGGAGCCTCCCCGCTATCCAGATCAACCCAGCTAACTAACTCAACCCTAGTCTTCATGCAGCTACTTGTGGTGGGTACTTATGCACTAACGACCACTGGCTAGGGAGAGCAACTAGCACGCTAGCAACCCTCCGAAAACCACGGACATACTCCCAAGCCAAAAGCTTCACCCACGTTCGCCACAACACTATCAAGAATCAGCTCAACAAGCCCAAAAATGGACCGTCGCTACAGCCTACAAGAGAAAACTCCACCCACAACAACCAACACACGAGGACCCACACCAGCCACCCGGATCACCTGTCGACCGTAGCCCCAACAAACAACTTATAAAACAAAACAAAAAAGACACCAACAAAGTCAATACAAATGCCAGAAAATAAGCCCTCACTACCCCGCTCAACCAGCCAAATCAACGTACAGCACCACCGCACTACCAAACGAACAAACAAGCAAACAATAACCAAAAACACACAAAAAAAAAACTTCTTACCAGTCCGACGGGCTGCCACGCTCCCAACAAACTAAACCACAGCACACACTAACCGAACACAAAAACCGGCACGAGCCCCCATTTTGTCATAACCTGGCTCAAGGGCCATGACAAAAGAGGGAGCGAGGCATCGTAAATTATCAAAAGTGATTTATTTAACAAAAGAATAAACTAAACATATCTTTGGTAATGTGCAAAGTGTGTAAACTGTAACTGAAATAAACCCAAAACAAGATGTGGCAGGCAGGATGATCAGGCCATGGTTGATGTCTGGATCGCAGTGAAGAGAGAGCGTGTAGTCTGACCAGGTGGAGCTTTATCACCTCACAGCTCACAGGTGCACCAGATCTGCAATCAACTCAAACAAAGATGGGTAAGACCAGAGAGGTATCACTCCTACAGAGAGGCCCCACCAGATCACACAAGGGCCATCACAGTGTTATTTAAAATATTTATAAAATGTCTGGTCATGCCAAACAAACATAATTATTCCACTCATTTTTTAAACAATGCAATTACCCGTTTCAGCCACCAGGGGCCTGTTTCACAAAAGCAGAATATATAAATCCAGGATAACTGATAAAGCGAGGCTTGACCTAGTCTAATCTGTGCATCCTGGCTTGGTGCGTTTCACGAAGGCCAAGTCAGGCTGAGGAGGAGAGACTAGGTCGAGCCAGGCTGAAGTAATTCAGATAGATGCGCGTCCACGGCTTTCCTCAAAAGACCGCGAGGTCGATCACAGATTTACTGATGCCAAAATGGAGAATACGCATTGTACATACTTTATACAGAGTGAGCAGCAGCTTCTTGTGGAAGTATGATGATGTGAAACACATTTTTATGTATAAAAAGAAAAGAAACACGCCCGCTGTAATGAAACAGTGAGAGAAAGCGTAGCAGACGATCACGGACCGACTGAATGTGTAAGCAGCCTAAATATATACATTAACTGACCACTGCTCTGAACTGAAACCGTCATAATCATACCATTCAAGGATTAGGCTACTAATCATTTGCACAAATTAACAGTTGTACTCTTTGCCTTAAAAGTAAGCAGAAGATAATGTTACTCAGGAAATTTACCATGAAGATCAATTTTCTACAATGCTAGAGTATGATACGTAAATATCTCTTTCACTCTGTTCCTCCCTCTCTCTCATGGGCTAAAATCTAAATTTCCTAAGTCATATTAACTTCCACTGCTCGCTTTTAATGCAAAGTGTACAACTGTTTGCTTTTGCAAATGACAGTGACTCATTGAATGGTTTCAGTTAGTTCATCAATGTATATTTTAGACTATCATTCAGTCTGTCCGCTATTATCTGCCACGCTTTTTCTCGCGTTTTTTTTTATTTTTTTTATAGAGGACGAGCTTCCTTCTCTACATATTATATTCCTTGCTCCCTTGTATATATGGACATAGAAAATAAAGACACTGAAGAAATTGGACTCTAAAATCTAGAAACTATAAAGATAATTAAGTGATAAATTCCATGCACACTGTAAACATGAATGGAACAGAGTATATTCATCAGTTATTTCCCCCCCCAGCAAAACATAAGGTCAAAAACCATTGGGGTGTCCTCCCCCTGTTGTTACATGAATGTACAGTAGCCTACATCACTAGATAGTTACTGGTCCAGTGAACTAAGACTATAATTAAGGAGGATTGTACAATTAGGATATGTTCTTTAAATTGTACAATCCTCCCAAATTATAGTCCCAGTTTACTGGACAACACAATTTGTGTGCTAAGAATGCCAAATACAATGCACATGGAAGTGGAACAAACATGATCCTTATTGTTAAAGAACAAAAAATAAAAAAATCAACTAAAATAATTCAAAGTGCATTGGTCAACTATAGAAATGTACAGCGTTGTATGTATTGCCCTTAGTAACAGACTTCATTTAAAACACATTTGAAATTGTATCAGCCTTTTCTAATTATCTCAACAACTGTGATAATATATTCATCAAACTTCTAACAACAATATGAACAGCAGTCTTCATACAGCAATATAACAGTAACAATGACTGTCACATGAATAATTATTAAAAAAGATTATGGTCCCAACTTTAAATAATAACAGTACTTAAATGAACAGCAATATGCACCTGTTGTATTTTAATCCAGGCTGATAACAATAGGGTAAAACCACTGCTGGGTGATCAGAAAAGGCTCCAGGATTAAATAAATCCTGGCTGTTAGCCTGGTCAGGAGCAGGCTAGCTGCACAGAATAAATCTCCATGGTGATTTATGTGCCTCCACTTTCGTGAAACCGAGTCAAGGCTTAAATCATCCAGGATAACTGATAAATCCCGGCTTAATCCCTTATCTTGGTTTTGTGAAACAGGCCCCTGGGGACAGTGCTCCCCCTGCCCCCCCAACAAACTCATGAGTCAGACCCATCTGGTAGCGAAGGAGGGCTGAGACTGAGAGCTACATGGAAAAATATGCACCAAACAAGCCACTTTGAAATGTTGCTGTTTTCATGAGTACAAAAGTTGTGTGACCCCACCCCTCCTAGACTAAAAAATGTTGGGTGACCCTTCCCTCAACAAAGAATAAAAAGACATGACCCTCCCCTATTTTCCTCTGGTGGTCCATTCCATAAATACCGAACGGTTCCTAAGAGACAAAAAAAAACACAAATAAAGAAACACAAGACCTGTAGTTTGAAGCAGTGAGTCTCTGCAGCCACCAGAGGACAGCAGTGTCAAAGTAACAACAGGAGGAGCACAGAGGTCATAATCAAAGACTAGTTTTGTTGTTTATTATAAGGATGCCAATTAGCTGTTGCCTAGACGACCTGCTATAGTCTTCCTGGAGTCCAAAACAACAACAAATCAGACAATATTAAAACATTTCATGACACATACAGGAAAAGGAAAGAAATATAACAAACTGTAACAAGTATAAAACAATATAACAAGGAAAAGAATTAGAAAACCCCCTTAAAACATCTATAAAACATATAAACACACAACAGAAGGATATTTATTACAAGAAAAGAATTTAAGATATAAAACCTCAAGATAAAAAATATATGTGAAGGTGAGATTTAAGTTTCTTTTAAAACTTGCAAAATATATTACTTGGGATATTATATTCCATGAACAAATAGCTCTATATGAGGCTGGAGTCATACTGCATCTTTTGCCCTTGAGCAAGGCACTGAACCCCCCCAATACATCCTTAGGAAGTAGTAGTCATTGTAACGTATTATATATTTAACTCGTGAAATAAATAATTCATTTATGTGATGACTCTTTCATCATTATTTATTTTAGCCTCTCAAAATATTTTATTTCTTAATGCTTTTCATAGTTTTTTTTTTCCATTTAATATTTTTTTTATTATTTTTTTTATTTCATTTATTTATTTATTAATATTTTTAATTCATTTAATTTTCTCTTACTATTTTATCATTTTATTTAATTTTATGTTTTTTTCTTCTTATAATCATTTCATATTATTATCGTTTTATTCTATGTTTTTATATAATTTTTTGCTGTTTTTCTTTACATTTTTATTGTTTATTATTGTTATTTTTATTTATTTTTCCGTTTACAATTTATCTTTTCTGTGATTTTAATCGTTGTATTTTTTTAGGTGATTTTATCACTTTTTTCACTTTAATCATTGTATTTAATTTGATTTTTTATTTACTTGTTTTCATGACTTAATTACTGACTGAGCTGGGTTCTCGGAACTTCGTGCCTCTGCAGCATCATTTACCGTTAACACGAACCACCTCTTAAATCACTGCGCTACACATCCGCGGAGGAAAAGAGTTCCCATATCTAACACATCTTATTGCTGCTTTTACACGCAATATTTTCAGAAAAATGAACTCTTCCTAACAGAATAAATGTTTAATTATTTTTCACGCTGTCAATTACATGCTCACGCGTCTTTTTAGTTTACTACGTATCTCACATTTGGCGCGAAATTCTCATGTGGGTGGATGAGGAAAGAAAAAAAGAAGACAAGCCGCCGGAGTATTAAATGTCTCAAGAGCAGCGGTTTGTCATGATTCACGCTGAGACAACAACACAGTACACCGGCTGAGTTTTAAATATTGTAGTTTTCTAGTTCACTGTTATCGAGAGAGAGAGAGAGAAAGGATATATTCGTCAAACACTGGTTGCGTTGGATGAAACGCACTGTAAGGATTTAACCGTCACTCCGCGGAATATTTGGATTTTACTTTAGTTTGTAAGTTTTCTCTGGGAGTCATAACGGTGAGTTATTCTTCTTGCATGGGGATAATTTTTTTCTTCTAATCAGTCTAAAGGTATGCCGAATTTAACCCTGCAATTAGTTTACATTATGGCAATAAACTGCATTACGATAGCTGTAACTTAAAAGGGTGATTTCATGGTACTAAAATGGAGTTGCATGTTTTGGTAACTGACCGTCCGCTGCAGTGTTTTTGTTGTAGTTTGTGCTATAATGTTGTTGGTGACAGTTTTTTTTTTTTTGCAGGTTTATGTATGCCGAACTGTAGAGTGCACTCAATTGATAAAAAATATATGTGCTAGAATCACATTGTATTGTGTTAACATTCAACTACAAACTGGAGAATCTTAAACTTACTGTTTTTGGAATGACGTTTTGTTTGACGACTGTACTTTTTTTCGAACTTTGCCGAATTTACACCTTCTTTGTAATGGTCACAAGCCTTATTCTGATAGCTGTGACCTTTTGTTAGTTATAGAGAGTTATAGCAGATAATTTAAAAGCTGTGATAACTGAAGGCTGGTAACGTTAGTTTATCAGTTGAGCACTAATGCGTCACCTGTCAATAATTGATTGAGCCTAATTTGCCCTTCTAGTGCCACAGAATTAGACGGCATTGGCAGTAACATATGAAGGTTTTTGGGGGGAATCCTGCATGCCGAATTATAGTTTGACGACTATTAATTAAGAATCTTTCTGTTTGGGTCGTATTTTATACTGGTAACTTGGATTACAAAGAAAATAAAACTAAAATACCCGTTTTTTTTAGTTAAGTCTGGTGTGAGTGTGGAATTGACGAACGTTGCCAGCAAATCCTACAATATAATAACCAGAACACGTCATCTATTTATTTTTTTTTAAATACAACATAGCCCGCTTTGTAAAAAGAATTTAGAGGGTTATTTACTTAGCAAATTTAAAAGTAACTTCCTGATGATAAAGACTGTTTGTTTGAGTCACATTTTAAAGTGATAAGACAATCAAACTCATTCTTGAATAGATTGAATATATGTTTGATTTCCGTTTTTACTCACTGCTTTGTGTGATTGAGATAACATTGTTTTCCATATCATCAATGCACATATCTAAAAGTTCCTTCTATATTTGGTGTTTTTGTAAACTTTGTGTCTCTGTTTTTATAGAATATAGATAAGACTTCCCACAGAGAAGCCATAAAGTATAATGTATGTGTACACGGTTGCTCTACAATCAGCTTTTATTTTAATCTTTTATGCATGAAAGATTACTTTGATCTAACTTTAAAGGTGCCGTAGGTAGGATCGTGAAGATCCAGGATTTAGCCAACAGTGGCCCCACTTCACGAGATCTCATGTTACCTTGGCGACGTTTAATAACAAAGATGTTGCTGACACTTGCCGGTTTGGGAATTTTCATTTTAAGTTTGTAGCTTTCCACACGGCCGAGACCCAGCAGACGGCTGCCTGATTCCACATGTTTTCAACCTCTTGTTTAACAAGCTGGACGACAGGCTGGTCTGCTCCGTGGTCGTGTGTCGTGCTGTTGTTCACCTTTTGTAATTTCCGGATTTCCCTACGGTCTCCGCGGTAAACGTCACAACGCTTTGAACTGTGGGTAATTCCCTTTTGGTGAAGTCTGCATGGATGCAGACTCACGGAAAGGGCTCGGTAAGTGTGTACTCAAACACTCACGCCCTTTCAAATTCGACATTGGGACAACCCTAAGCCCTTACGAATTTCGTGAGAACGCGCACCAAAGTCCGTGAGTCTGTCAGTCCGGACTTTGGGATTGGGCCACTGACAACTTCTCAGTCCCTCCCCCCTTTCCGCTAGAGCCCAAAACAGTCTCCTAAGCCCCTCCCCCCACAAGGGAGAATGAATAGGAGTGGGGGGAAAAAATCGATACAGCATATTATCACAATATTTTCGCCTAATAGTAACTTAGAATATTGACTAGGAATCTGGAAGTAATGACAAACTTTAAAATATTGACTTAGAATCTCAATATATTAACTTCTGCACACCGGCGTGCAAAGTATAACTTTGTATTATGGAGTCTGGAGATCCTTTTTTCTTGTTGAAGGGGAAATCTGTTCTTGGGACACGTTTGTTTCTACTGAACTGTATTAATGCTGATAGTGTTTAGATGCTTTCAACGGTTTGTTCGAATTCTGCATTAGCAAGACACAATTTATTTTATTTTATTTTTTATAAAATGATGAATCTTTACCCGGACAAGTGACTTTTGTGCATGGACCAGTGAAACGAGAATGTACTTGTTCAAAGGACAAGTGCCTCAAAAAGTTAATGTCAAGCCCTGATATATGTGTTGATCAGTCTGTCTGCTTGACAATCCCATTTTGCAGCAATAAAATTGAAGTGAGATGAACAAACAGAGAAATATATCTTTTTAGATAAACCGGATGTTGACAAAGTTTACTTTTGGGGACATCATTTGAAATTGGGAAACATTTGAAGTTGGGAAAAGATGATAAATTGCAATATATCGCAGAATATTGCAATATGTTTAAAATCGCAATAATATCATATCGTGATGATATCGTATCGTGAGGCCTCTGGTGATTCCCACCCCTAAGAATGAATGCGTGTGCATGAGCAGTGATTGACACGCAGTTAGACACCCCCCCCCCCTCCCCCCCCGGCCCTGATTGGTGCATCTGAACAGCGAGCGGTGGATTTTTGCAAACCGCAGTCCAGGCTGTAGGTGGAGCCTTTTTTAAATGACTTTCTTCATGTAGTTCTACTGGAAGTCAAGTCATTTTATTTATATAGCACATTTAAACGAACAACAGTTGACCCAAAGTGCTGTACAGGTAAAGCAGGGAAGGCAGAAACGGTATGCCATAAAGATACATAATCAATTGTGCAAGGTGCCATGAGTATAGTTAGGTAACGGTAGAATTAAATAATGTAACATAGAATAAAACAACAATGGAACAACGTTTGTAAATACAAAAAGATAAGAAAAAGTTGAGCTTATGCTGCGTTCCAGGCATCCCGTAACTCGTGGTTTCACGACCTTCTGCTCGTGAAAGTGCCCTGGAACGGCAGTCAAACCGTAACTTACTACTCGTGAACTCGTACCAGATGGTTGTACTCCCAGTTAGTTTTGACGTCACACACATAAACAACAATGGCGCCCCCTGTTGATGCTGTACAGACGCCGGTGAGAAATATACATAAATAGGCAACGTGAAGTAATTCTGCACATTGTAATCAAAACAATACACACACGATTGTGTACTACTACAGGTTATGTTTATTAGATGAAGCCCAAAATATGTTGCCGACTAGATATCGCTAGTATCAGCTAGCGCTAGCTAACGTCAACGGTAGGTAGCCGCTAGCTAACGCTATCATTAGGAATCATGGTCAGTTTCAGCAAATATGACAGAAATTTGGTTTTATAAGTCTTACCTACTGCACCTTTTTAAAAGTAGTTATCGTAAAACGTACAAATCCTAACCTTATGTTTTGTCTCCTCCCAGGCAGCCATAATGCCGCCCGTGTTACCCGTGTCGTGCGGGAACTACGATTACGACTACGACACAGTGCAGCCCTACTTCTTCGTGGATGGCGAGGAGGAGGACTTCTACCTGCCTCCCCGCAGCCAGCTCCTCCCGGGCCCCGGCGAGGACATCTGGAAGAAGTTTGAGCTTCTGCCGACGCCCCCTCTGTCGCCCAGCCGGAGACCGTCCCTCTCGGACGCGTCGCTGTCCGCCGCCGAACACCTGGAGGCGGTGTCGGACCTGCTGGGCGAGGGCTGCGGCCCCTCGGCCGCCTTCCTCCAGTCCTTCATCATCCAGGACTGCATGTGGAGCAGCAGCTTCGCCGCCGCCACCAAGCTGGAGAAGGCCGTGTCCGAGAGGCTGGCGTCGCTCCGCGCACGCCAGAACTCCTCCGGGACCGACAACACTAACGGCGCCGTAGACGGAGCTGATCAGCAGGTGAGCATTGGTGTGATTTACAGAGGGGGTGGGGAGGGGGGCCTTACAACCCCATTATAATCAAACTGGCTAGTAGCCTCGTAATCTAGTCAGAAAATGCACCAAAAAACGCAAAAAAAAAATGCGTCGCCTACATGTTAGTGATGATAAGCTTAATGAACATAGGCACAAATGAGTGTTTATATGGGTGTAGCCTGCATTTAGGAACCCTGAATCTTCTACCAGAGGGTAATGGTCTTCTACCATTCATGCTTTTATGTCAAACTCGAGGCCTGCGGGGCCAAATCCGGCCCCTCGCAGATTTTTATCCGGCCCGCATATTCATTTAGGTTCACGGCACATTTTGGCCTGCCTAGTTTTTGTCACTTTTTCAATGTTTTGTCACGATTTCTAGCTTTGCTAGTACTCCTAGCTAGCCTAAAATCTAAACACACTCTAGCGGTAGCAAATGTAATTTGCAGCCAGGGTCGTCTAGCAAAGAAGATGGCTGTTGCTGCTGGCGAACAGCGGTCTTTGGAGTCGGCTTTGGCCGTGACTCTGGAAGACTTGGAGTTCAGCTTTTCTTTGAGAAAAGAACAAAGAACGGCACTGAAGTCATTTTTAAAAAAGGAAGATGTGTTCAGAGTTTAAAGTCGAATCTATCAACTAGCGTTGCTCTGCCTGGTTGTAGAGCTATCCTATTGCGTGCAGAGGGAATTTGAAAGACAACCGTTTATCCCGCCCCTCGGATTGAGCCCAGCCAATGGGGAGTTCCCAGACCCAACATCTGGATGTGGGTCTGGCTCGTCAGGCTAATTGGCCAGTGCAACCCTTCCCAAATATCTAATGATAACTTCCTTTTACATACATAAAGACATTTGCACCATAAATTGTTGAAGTAAAAATTCACCAGAATGCAGGAAATGAAGTGTTTGATATGCTCAAAATTTTGCTCAGAAGTGGAGATCTCAAGGGCTCCAAAAGTCATATGTTAAACGTTGATTTTTGACTTAATTTTGTCTCCCTACCCCTAGGTGAGCAGCTCTCTGGTGAACCCGGGGTACCTGCAGGACCTGCACACGGCGCCGACGGACTGCATCGACCCCTCCGTGGTGTTCCCGTTCACCAGCCTGAGAGAGAAGAGCGGCCGTGGAGCAGCGACGGAGGTAGAATCAGAACTGTGTCTCGACTCGCCACCTCTCACCAGCAGCGACAGCGAATCAGGTAGGCAAAGGATCAGGCCATGATCACACTAAGGGCTCCTATCTTCCACCCAGCGCAGCGCAGGGCGGGGCAAAGCCAGACGCAAGTTCTTTGTTAGTTTAAGACCGACGCAGTTGTCAGTTTCCCGTCCAGCGCCCACGTCGTTTAAATAACAAATACACCTGCACCCATCTGTGGCCCATGGGCGTGCTGGTCTTACAGGGAGGTGTGTTCAGGTGCATTCTGGGCGTGCTGGTCTTACAGGGAGGTGTGTTCAGGTGCGTTCTGGGCGTGCTGGCCTTACAGGGAGGTGTGTTCAGGTGCATTCTGGGCGTGCTGGTATTACAGGGAGGTGTGTTCAGGTGCATTCTGGGCGTGCTGGTATTACAGGGAGGTGTGTTCAGGTGCATTCTGGGCGTATTGCTATCTTGAGGCAGCGGGAAGTGATCACACCATTGACCAAAAAAAACCTGGTCTAAAGTCAATAACGCAGCATTTCATTGTTATTTTAACAGAGCATTAGTAAAATGCTCCTAGGCTCGTGCACAGCGCACACACTATGCTTGTTACACACACAGGGACACACAGCAGCACACACACATGCAGAAGATTTCAAATACAAATATTACGGTGCAAATCCTCCATCATAATAGCAATGCTCCAAGGTCCAAACGCGCCTGGCTTTTAAAGGGAATGGGAGATGATCTCTGATTGGTTGATTGCATGTTACACCCACAACACACCTCTGATTAATTAAGACACTAAGTACAACCCTTTAGAACCATGCGCCCGGCACACGGACCATTTTTTCTGCCGTCAAACTAGCAAAAGTGGATTTGGACACGCCCTAAACACACCTGAGCCAGGCGCTTCACGCTGTGCGCTTAGATCGTTAAAATAGGGCCTGTGATGTCTCTTTGGACAACAAAAAGTTGATTAGGCGCTTTTGTACTTGCTGGCAGTATTTCGGTTCCAAAAAGCAACCGAGAGTGTCTTTTGTTGCTATAACAATTGCTACTGCTACAGTATCCTAGAGCATCATATCATATAACTCGCTGTGCTCCGACTCCATTTTTGGTTGTAGTTATGGAAACGACCGGTCTCACTACTCCGCTACACCATTTTCACACACGGTTAGAGTTGCAGCTACCAATTTATTTTCATTGTGGATTAATGTGTGTGATATTTTCTGGATGAATGGATGAGTTGTTGGGTCTCTAAAATGTGGATCCCAAAGTCCAAGATAAACGTCCTCACATGTCTTGTTTTGTCCGCAACTCAAAGATCTCCAGTTTCCTGTCCCAGAGGAGAGAAGACACTAGAACAATATTCATATTTAACAAGCTGACATCACACATAAAAATGACTCTATAGTCTGACCTGTGGTAGCAGTTTTATGGGGGGGTTGTTCCGATATATACGCACTTACGCACACACATATACACACACACACGCAGAGACACAGACATGCACACACAGACACACACACACACACACACACACACGCAGAGACACAGACATGCACACACAGACACACACACACAATTACACACACACACACACACACAGAGACACAGACACACACGCAGAGACACACACGCACGCACACACACAGACAGACACACACACACACACACACACACAATTACACACACATGCACACACAGACACACTTACGTACACACACACACACACACTTACACATACGCACACACATGCACACACAGACTCACACACACACAGACACACGCAGAGACGCACACACATATACACATCTATCTATCTGTCTATCTCATTCATTCATACATACATATACACACACACACACACACACACACACACACACACACACACACAATTACACACACATGCACACACAGACACACTTACGTACACACACACACACACACTTACACATACGCACACACATGCACACACAGACTCACACACACACAGACACACGCAGAGACGCACACACATATACACATCTATCTATCTGTCTATCTCATTCATTCATACATACATATACACACACACACACACACACACACACACACACACACACACACACACACACACACACACACACACACACACACACACACAAAATCCTAATGGGAAATACTTACTTTTTCGTGTGACCTGTTTCGTCCAGTGATACTAACCCCAGAATGTTTTCCTTATTCCTCCCCAGAAGACGAAGAAGTAGAAGACAAAGAAAGTGAGGAGGAGGAGGAGGAAGACGAGATCGACGTGGTGACGGTTGACAGGCGGAAGGCCTCGCGGCGGTCAGACACCGGCAGCGAACCGGACGCCTCGCCGCTGGTCCTGAAGCGCTCTCACGTCAACATCCACCAGCACAACTACGCCGCCCAGCAGCCCTCAGCGGCTCTCCAGCCGTCTCCCGGGAAACGGATAAAGTCAGAGAGCAGCTGCCCCCCGTCGCTGAGGCACAGCGGCGGCCGGAGGTGCTGCAGTCCTCGCTCGGACGGCGAGGACAACGGCGCTAAACGCAGGACTCACAACGTGCTGGAGAGGCAGCGCCGCAACGAGCTCAAGATGAGCTTCGTGGCTCTGAGGGACGAAGTCCCGGCGGTGGCCGGCAACGACAAAGCGGCCAAAGTGGTGATCCTGAAAACTGCGACCGAGTTCATCTTTGAGATCCAAGAGGACGAGAGGAGGCTGCTGACGACGACGGACGCGCTGATGAAGAGGAGCAGGGAGCTCAAACACAGACTGAAGCAACTGAGGAAGTTACATTAACACTGGCAGTTTATTTTACGTTGTCACGTTTTCACGCCGGGGACTGACTTCACGACATCCGGGCGTCAACTCAACAACACGTATTAATCATTTCACCAAAGTACTGACTCATGTAAGATGAACTACAAGAACCATAATTCACTGACCGCCCCCTCAGTCGATTGGTCGACTAATCGGTCGTTTTTGTTTCAGTTAGGGATGCACCGAATCCAGATTTTTGGGGTTTGGCTGAATACCAAATCCAAAACCAAATACTGAATTCTAGTCCCATCCTCAGTCCGTTAACTGTTGAGCTGTGACTGTCCTTCCTTTGCCGTACCTGAAGTTGCTGCATTTTGGCTGCTGTCTGTAGATTCCTTCATGCAGAGCTCGTATTCTTCCGGATGTTTCCTACCAGATGTTGTAACAGCGGTGATGTCGTGTATAGTTTAGGGTCCTCGCCACCACCAGACTAATCAGCATTGCAGATTGAACATGTAGCTGGACTTGAATGGCCTTCTTTTGACTGAAAGTACTGCCAAACTACACTTTTTCTGCTCACCAGTTCCATTTTCTCTTCCTCACAGCCTGCTGCATTGAACGCTCCACCTACGTAAACACCTTCCCGTAATCAACGGCGCCATCATTACGTCGACAAGCGTACTGCGAGCGTAGGGATCGGCAGAAACCCAACCCCGTCAAAAAGCCAAATATTCAGCCGAATCCGAAGCTGAATCCTGGATTCGGTGCATCCCTAGTTTCAGTCGACTAAGACTTCTTCAGTTGTTATGTTGTTTGTTTTTTTTAATCCCTTTTGTGTGTTTTTTATAAGCACATCTGTGCTTTAACGTGGAGCTTTTGCATCATTTTGTGTTGCATTGTCGATTGGAATTAGGGTTGGGTATCGCCAGGGATTTTCCGATGTGATTCCCATTCACAGGGTCCCTATTGGATCACATTTCTAATTCAATTTCAATTAGTTTGCCGTCGTCTGTAATCAGCAGATCCGACCGGAGTCGACTGATCACTCTTTTTTTGGTTTCACTCGATTTGTATCCTTCTTCGTGCTGAAGGACTTGTATCGAAGAAACTTATCAGCACATCTGTGGTACAGAACGAGAGTTAAAGTGGTGCCTTTTGCATCGTTATTACAGATCGGTTGATTAGTTTTGGGGACTGGGTATCACCGGGGCTTTTTAAGAAACTATTTGATTCCGTTTCACAACGTCTGATTACATTTCCAATTCAATCAGGTTAGAGAAGTTCCGGCTACAATACCAGTTTAGCTTACCTAAATTGAAATGTGGGCCTGATCAAACTTTGCTAAGTGCAAAATTTGGCCCCCGGGCCTTGAGATTGCTACCCTGGAAATCCAGAGTTCTTGCAAGAGCACAATTGTAATTTGCTCAGCGAGTCACACTGGCATTGAGTAATGATGCTCATTAACTATGCCCTGGTAGCCGAGCTGCACCAATCACATCGCTGTATCTGATATAGGCGGGCCAGAGGCGAGCTAAACAGATGACGACAGTTTAATCTACCAGTTAGCTCCTCTGGTAGCTAAGAGATTAATCTACCAGTTAGCTCCTCTGGTAGCTAAGAGATTAATCTACCAGTTAGCTCCGCTGGTAGCTAAGCGTATGGGGCTCTGGATATGTCACCCTGTGCATTGTTGTGATTGGTCGTAGTGTTATCCAATCGCGTGCAGTGAGATTTTCAATGCATGCTTGGTGCCGCCCCTCAAATTGGGCCAGTTTCATTACTCATTGCCAGATCCTTAATCTTTCAGATTTGGGTCTGGATTTCCAGGCTAAATTTAGCTCGGATGTAAAAGAGATTCCTCAGAGAACTTCTGCTGTAGGTTGTACAAGAAAGAAGCTAACCTCGGATATATTTTATATGGCACAAGGTTCACGTTGACATTAAGTAAACTAAG
This sequence comes from Sander lucioperca, assembly GCF_008315115.2. Classification (NCBI taxonomy): domain Eukaryota; kingdom Metazoa; phylum Chordata; class Actinopteri; order Perciformes; family Percidae; genus Sander; species Sander lucioperca. The sequence goes on from NC_050181.1 coordinate 32,039,512, forward strand.
CCCCAAAAAGTTTGTTTGAAGGACTTTTTACTCCCTACACCCGGGGTGAGAAGGCAGATGTTAAAAGATCCAGATTTCTGGAATGAAGATCGGTTTTAATTGGAGAATCCATTACTTTAACCCAGCCCTAATTACATTAACTAATCGATTTTAGTTGAGAAAATTATGTGAGTGGACAGCCTTCGTAATAAGTCAGACTGTGTCTGTTTTGTGTTTATTTATTTTCTGTTTGATGAGCTGCACATTTTAATTTAAAAAGAGTTGTTTTTTTTCTTGGAAGTTTTTTTCAGAATCAGGAAAAAACCGTTGATATTCAGCATCTGACTGCGTGTGTGTTGCAACTCCCAGCTGATCAGCGTTATTATGGATCCCACGTAACTTCTTGGCAAGTCCCGCCCTACCAAGCAGCCCGATTGGTTGGGGCATTAACCTCGAGTGGGGCGCACAAACATACACACAAGCACACACACACACACACACACACACACACACACACACACACACACACACACACACAGACACAGACACAGACACACACACACACACACAGACACACAAGCACCAACTCACACACAGACACACAGAGACCCCAACACACACACACAAACACACACACACCCCAACACACAAGCACACACAGACACATAAGCACCAACACACACACAGACACACACACAGACACGCAAACACAAACACACAAAGACCCCAACACACACAGACACACGCAAGCACACACACACACGTGCGCACACACACACACACAAGCACAGACACACACACGCAAACACAAACATACAAAGACCCCAACACACACACGTGCACACAGACACACACAAGCACACACACGTGCACACACACACAAGCACCAACACACACGCAAACACAAACACGCACAGACCGCCACACACACACACACACCACATCAGGTTACGTTACCTTGCCTATGGACGCCTGGCCAATAATAGCGTGTGAATGCTATTGAAGGGTGGGTTTTGCCTAGAAGTTACGCGTGTTGCATAATAACGCAGCTGATCATGATAATCACTAATTTAATATTAAGTTTATTTAATCAAGAAGTACTTTCCTAAAGCATTTTGGGTTTTGTTGTATAATTTCTTTCCAGTTTATATTTGTGTTCTTCTGCAACGGGAGGAAGTACGTACATCAGAAGCATTGCAGACTGTTAAAAATAAAAGCCCTTTAAATGTCAAACATGATGTCAAGATCTCTTTGTTTTCACATTTTCACATTGAAGTTGGAAACCAGATGAATGTAAGAAGGATCATACAATGTCAGAGATGGTCCGATACCGATGCCAGTATCTGAAAAGCCTCCGAGAACTCCTAAAATGTTGGAGTAGTACTGGAGTTTATGCACCGATCCAATACCACATCATTTAGTAGTAGATAGTAGTATACAGCTGTTAAACATTAGCGTCACTGTGTCCATAATGCTGTCAAAACTACCGGATTGTACTTCCGTCCACAATAAAATGACATTCTTCAACAACTCTGAACTATGCAGTAAAAGCTCCTTAATTTCCAGTACAGTAAAAATAGAAACTTTTTAGAGGGAAAGATCGTCTTCAGAGCGCTCTTACTTCTTTTCCTCATCAAAAGTCACTTTCATATACAAATTAGACTTCTAAATGTGCATGCACATATAGGAAAATTCATACGTAGATTGTTAGATGGGCATAGGTCAATTCTAACATTTTTGGTGATGATCGGAAAACGTAAAGTACCGCGGAAAGTGCGTCGGGTCGGAAGTGTCCAAATATGGCCAATAGCAGCGAGTGGTGTCCGAACGTGGACACAGTGACATCATATCACCATACAGGGATAGTAGTATACAGCTGTTATACATCATATACAGAGATAGTAGTATACAGCTGTTATACATCATATACAGGGATAGTAGTATACAGCTGTTAGACATCATATACAGCGATAGTAGTATACAGTTATACATCATATCATACAGAGATAGTAGTATACAGCTGTTATACATCATATACAGAGATAGTAGTATACAGCTGTTATACATCATATACAGGGATAGTAGTATACAGCTGTTATACATCATATCATACAGAGATAGTAGTATACAGCTGTTATACATCATATACAGGGATAGTAGTATACAGCTGTTATACATCATATACAGGGATAGTAGTATACAGCTGTTAGACATCATATACAAGGATAGTAGTATACAGCTGTTATACATCATATACAGGGATAGTAGTATACAGTTATACATCATATACAGAGATAGTAGTATACAGATGTTAGACATATAATCATACACAGATAGTAGTATACAGATGTTAGACGACATATCATACAGGGATAGTAGTTGCAATGGCAAAAATTACCTTTAACAATGTAATGAATTATATTTTTAACATTTGTGTTTAAACTTAGAAGATTCTCTATGTAGAACAGCTGAAATCGTAAAACCCTGTAGAGACAGAAGTGTTTTCTTTTGGTGCCTCCTTCAGCTTTCTGTTTTGTGACTTTAGGAGATAAAGTTAGATTGGTAATCGTAAATAGTGTGAACTGTGTTTCAGGAAATGCAGCCTTCCTGTCTCTGGCAGCTGAGATTAGCAGGTGTTGTGTCTTCTTTTCAAACAGGAGTAAAAGGCACAAGTTGTAAAGACATTCTGAGCTGTTTATGGTATTTTGTTTAACTGTTGGCTCCTGCTAAAGATACTAGAAGGAGGAGTGTAACTGACTGTTCTAACCTATATAACATGAACTGAATTTTATCTTGGCAGAAATACACTTTTGCACTGTGCTGTTGGTAGTACCTGTGAAACTGTATCTCTCTGTATTTGCAAATATACTTAACTAAATACTCATAGACCAAACTTTGGTTTTGTTTCACAAATAGTCTTTATTCGTTTCATCTTGTAGTTTTTGAAATACATTCCGGCTGCAATAACAAACTTCCCCGACATAGTATACAGCTATTATACATCATATCATCATACAGGGATAGTAGTATACAGCTGTTATACATCATATCATCATACAGGGATAGTAGTATACAGCTGTTATACATCATATCATCATACAGGGATAGTAGTATACAGCTGTTATACATCATATCATCTATACAGGGATAGTAGTATACAGCTATTATACATCATATCATCATACAGGGATAGTAGTATACAGCTGTTATACATCATATCATCATACAGGGATAGTAGTATACAGCTGTTATACATCATATCATCTATACAGGGATAGTAGTATACAGCTATTATACATCATATCATCATACAGGGATAGTAGTATACAGCTGTTAGACAACATATACAGGGATAGTAGTATTAGGGGTGCACGATTCAGAAAATATCACAATTCAATATCGATTTTTAGGCTCAAGATTTTATTCAAAATCGATTTTTTTATTCAGAAACAATTCTCGATTAAAAGAAATATTCACAGTATGTAAATGTAATTACTTTTCCCATGTGATTGCAGTAGACATACAATATTTAAAAAACAAATTTAATTAAAAAATATGAATAGATTTTTTGAATTCTATGAATCGATTTTGAATCGGTAGAGCTTGAATCGCGATTTTGAACGTGAATTGATTTTTTTGCACACCCCTAAGTAGTATACAGTTGTTGCACATCATATTATCTATACACGGTTAGTAGTACACAGCTGTTAAAACATAATCAAATACATGACACTGGTATCGGGTCGGTGCTCGGTATCGGACCATCTTTAGTTCATATTCTTAGTTTATGTAAAGTCTTCTTACAAGCTTTCAAAACCCCAAAGAAGAATTTTATTACTTAACTCCTTATGTTCGAAGAGGGTCATAGGTCACAGAGGGGGGAGTAGAGTTTAAGTCTCAGGAGGTTGTTGTGAAATCTGAGCGAGTGGTGTGATAAGATATACTTTGGCGGCATGTGAAATGTTTGGCAAAAAGCAGCCGGCTGCTTTCAGTGGAAGCCGTAACATGTAGTCCTGAGGGACGGTTTAGTCATCCAGATATTTCACAGATTCTGGGAAAGTTGCAGAGCCGCAAACACAGTTTGAGTCCTACTACTGTCCCGTGCTCTGTTTCTGATCTTTGACGTCATGTTGAGTTTTCCACACTGAACTCGGAGAAACCAGGTGAAAGTTGAGCTCCAGTAGAGTCTGTACATACGAAGTCCAACCCCTCCTCTACACACCACGCTCTCAGAGTTCACATCCCAGAATGCAGAGCCGAGAGCCAAGATTAACCCCAGAGTAAGAATAGTATACTAATCTTTTTTTTCCCCCTTAAATCAGTAACGTGAAAAGATAAACTCTGGGCAATATGCTTAAAATCTTCTCATGTTTACATGCAAGTTTATAGATCTCCTTAACTCCTTAAAGGTACACTGTGTAGGAATTCCTTCCGTCTAGCGGTGAAATTGTATTTTGCATTCAAACGAATAGTGCTCTCTAGCGCCTCGCTTTTTCAAATGCGTGTTGCAACTACGGTAGCCGTTATGTACCAAGAAGCTATGACAACATGTCTTCCAATTTTCGCTTTTTTGGTGACAATATTCCTTCTCCTGTGGCTCGGCATAAGTAGGATCCTCCATTATGAACTAAAGTGCAGTGCAGGCTTTTCAAATTTGCCGGGGCAGTGACAAACGCCTCAGACTGATCTCCTTCTCCGTTTCAGCTGGTTTCAGTCACGTGACGCTGGCTCTGAACGAAAACGCGTTGTGGATTAACTAGACAGGTCGGCTAGTGCTCTATGTCCCTCTCAGCCATTATAGTTTTTCAGAATGGCGGAACGACATGGAAGCCTCCTTGGACTTGCCCGTCCAATGTAAATACAGATAAGAAATTCTTTGCTTACGAGGAGAAGTCATTCATGATAAGTCAGATCATTGGCAGAGGTCATTTTACACCAATGAGGACATAGTTATGAATGAAGACATTGATTTTAGCGTATAAAATACTTAAAACACTACACAGTGTACCTTTAAAGGCAGAATCCGTCTGCATCTTTTCCAGGTTTTTTCAAATGGAAACGCCCACTCAGCCTCAGTAAAAAGCAGTGACATAGGCCGTGTTGGGCAAGTTACTTCCAAAATGTAATACATTATAGTTAACTAGTTACTGTCATTTGAGAGTAATTAGTTATATTACAATATTACTGTCTCTGAATTGTAATGCGTTACACTACTTTTGCGTTACTTTTGAGTTACTTTCACCAAAATAACATAGTTTGCCTTGGCAGGTAGTTTGTGAATTTCACCACGGGATCAACAAAGTCTCCTCTTTATCCACTTTAATACATCATAGATTAGTCATAATATTTTGTATAATTAATATATCTTTGTCTGATTATCAGCCAAAGTCTGCATATTTATGCATTTATGCATTTATTTTTCAAATACGCCGCACTTTCGCTGCATAAATTGCAGATTTCCGCGCAAAATATGCGGGGCTTGCATGATTTCTTAATTTTCCCACATTTTCGTTGCAAAAACACATATCTTAGCAGAAAGTTGAAAAATGTTGCGTTTACATCACACAAGAGCAGCCATTTTCCCCTGTTGCCATGGGAACGTTATGAAGGGACGTAATTACGTGACGTGAACATCATCGAAAAGCTGCAAACCCCGCGATGAAGCCATGATGAAACTGCAATTTTTGCAAGTTCCCGCAATTTTTGAAAGTTCCCGCAATTTTTGCAAGTTCCCGCAATTTTTGCAAGTTCCCGCAATTTTTGGAAGTTCCTGCAATTTCATTGCATAAAATTGCATAAATATCCCGCATATTCCATCACATTTTATAAGAAAACGTGACACATAATCAAGGATTTTTAAATAGTTTAGCCAGCTGTGGTTTTTTGTTGCTGCCTCCAGCTTTTTTAGAAACTAAATGTGTCTTCTGGCGACAACACACCTTCCACGTTCTGTGTGTGTGTTGCGTTAGGTTACGGCGGTTTACTGCGGCGCCGCTATGACGACCAGCCATGCTGAGGCGGTACTAAAATCTGCAATGGAAAACGGACAGTGCGTCGAGGCGAGGCGAGCAGGTGCCATGTAATGGAAAAATCCCTATAGTTTGTATTGTGTATTTCCTTTTTTATTCAAATTCAATTCCATTCATCACACTGATGCAAGAACTCTGTAAACATTATTTATTCCGGGAAAGACAAAAAAAAGTCCAGGGTGCTCAGGAAGTTCAATCAAATGCTTGAAGGTGCTCTTTGGGGTCGGGAATTCAATTGAATGTAGAGAAAAAGAAAAGAGACTTTGAGGGGTTACGACCAAAACAAGACAGAGACTTTGAGGGGTTACGACCAATTTAAGACCGAGTCTTTGAGGGGTTACGACCAAAACAAGACAGAGACTTTGAGGGGTTACGACCAATTTAAGACCGAGTCTTTGAGGGGTTACGACCAATTTAAGACCGAGTCTTTGAGGGGTTACGACCAATTTAAGACCGAGTCTTTGAGGGGTTAAGACCAAAGCAAGACCGAGACTTTGAGGGGTTGAGAGTAATGGCTTTTTAAGTAATTTTGAAGAAGAGTGCCTTGGATTTTTTCTTTTTCTCTACATTATTTATTCCAGGTTAGTGTTGCAAAACATCTTACATTTCTATTGATTTAAAGAATGTATTATATCGCCCACATCCTAACTCTAGTATTAAAAGTTTATCAAGTTATTTTCGATATAGACCATAAAAAGAATCATTCAAGACCAAATACACAACCACAGAGTCCCTATTTTTTCTCTGAGGCATCACCATGTCTCTGTTTTCTCTCTTTCTTTGCCAAATGAATAAATAAAGGGAAGCTCTGGTGAGTCTCAGTGACTGTGCTGAGTCATGCTGACAGTCCAGACCGCTGAGTCAGGACGGTCAGGGATGAGTGAGGATTGAAGGATTTCCTGTTTCTGCTGTCACCACGTCTTCTGTTCCAGAAACTGAGATATATTAAACCAAACTCCTTACTGTTTGTTTGCAAATAAAAAACACATTTCTCTCATATAAAATTTACGTCTGCAACGCTTTTTGATTATTGTATCAAGACATTTCTCATGGTACACTTGGTCTCGGTTTCAACCCCTCAAAGTCTCGGTCTTAAATTGGTCGTAACCCCTCAAAGTCTCTGTCTTAACTTGGTCTCGACCCCTCAAAGTCTTTGTCATGTTTTGGTCGTAACCCCTCAAAGTCTCGGTCTTGTTTTGGTCGTAACCCCTCAAAGTCTCGGTCTTAAATTGGTCGTAACCTCTCAAAGTCTCGGTCTTGTTTTGGTCGTAACCCCTACACTTGGTCTCGGTTTCAACCCCTCAAAGTCTCGGTCTTAAATTGGTCGTAACCCCTCAAAGTCTCGGTCTTGTTTTGGTCGTAACCCCTCAAAGTCTCGGTCTTGTTTTGGTCGCAACCCCTCAAAGTCTCGGTCTTGCTTTGGTCGTAACCCCTCAAAGTCTCGGTCTTGTTTTGGTCGTAACCCCTCAGAGTCTCGGTCTTGTTTTGGTCGTAACCCCTCAAAGTCTCGGTCTTGTTTTGGTCGTAACCCCTCAAAGTCTCGGTCTTGCTTTGGTCGTAACCCCTCAAAGTCTCTGTCTTGCTTTGGTCGTAACCCCTCAAAGTCTTGGTCTTAACTCGGACGTAACCCCTCAAAGTCTTGGTCTTGCTTTGGTCTCAGCTCCTCAAAGTCTTGGTCTTGTCTCTGTCCTATTCTCTCAAAGTCTTGGTATTGTCTTGGTCTTGTTCTGGTCTTGGGCTTGGTCTTGGGCTTGGTCTTGTCTTGGTCTTGACTCGGTCTTAGCTCCTTAAAGTTTTGGCCTTGTCTCGGTCTCATCACCTTAAAGTCTTTGCCTTTCTTTACGTCTCAACCGCTCAAAGTCTTGGTTTTGTCTTGGTCTCGATACACCCTGGTCTTGGTCATGACCTGGTCTCGGTTTAGGTGGCCTTGACTACAACAAACATAATATAAATAATGTAATACATAAACACCTGCCTCATCCTTCAAGGGCTTCCCAAGGAGGTTCTGATGATTTGTAGGTGTGTCACCTGCAATATTTAATTTTTAATTCAGCAGACGGTTTCACCCGGCTGCTACCAGCTGTGAAAGTGTTAAACTTTACTGTATACTGTACGAAAGACAAACTCATGAGTTCAGTGAACCGTTCTGCATGAATGAAGGTTAAATAATTACCTTGTGTTGTACCTCAGAGGCAGTTTCCTCGTCCCAGATGGTTTAATCACATAGTTCAGTTTGCTGGAGGTGAGATTTGCACGGCACTCCGCAGAGTTCAGGGGGATTTCCATCGTTAATAAGTTTTGTGATTTGCATAACTGTGGTTTGAGCCTGACTCTCAGGAAACGGTACAGATTAAAGTAAAATGCTATGTTTATGTTGTAAAATAGTGCACCTACAGGGTATCGTGGTGAGACTTCTGCTCCGACATTTCTATTCACATTTTAAACAAAGGATTGCAACTGCTGCTTGACGTAAATCAGCAGCTAACCATAAACAGTTTATTACAATTTGGAACTTTATCTATAACCTCTGTTTGTTGTGATGCCGTTTTACTCATGCCGTTGGTCTAGGAAAGAGGTAGCCTGGTCGTACCAGACTCTGGTACATTAGCCTGGTCCTACCAGACTCTGGTACATTAGCCTGGTCCTACCAGACTCTGGTACATTAGCCTGGTCCTACCAGACTCTGGTACATTAGCCTGGTCCTACCAGACTCTGGTCCACTAGCCTGGTCCTACCAGACTCTGGTACATTAGCCTAGCCCTACCAGACTCTGGTCCACTAGCCTGGTCCTACCAGACTCTGGTACATTAGCCTGGTCCTACCAGACTCTGGTACATTAGCCTGGTCCTACCAGACTCTGGTACACTAGCCTGGTCCTACCAGACTCTGGTCCACTAGCCTGGTCCTACCAGACTCTGGTACATTAGCCTGGTCCTACCAGACTCTGGTCCATTAGCCTGGTCCTACCAGACTCTGGTGCACTAGCCTGGTCCTACCAGACTCTGGTACACTAGCCTGGTCCTACCAGACTCTGGTACATTAGCCTGGTCCTACCAGACTCTGGTGCACTAGCCTGGTCCTACCAGACTCTGGTCCATTTCATTTGTCCAGAAAGTATGGCCACTCTCCATTGACAAGTGTTAACTTCCTTGAAGGGCAGGTACTCTGTTGAAGTTTAAAACTATTGGATCTGCCCAGAGCCACTCTGGTAGCCTAGCTCCGCCCTCCTACGTACTGTCTGGTAGGACCAGGCTAACAAGAGGGGAGACGACAACAACTATCGGCTTAGCATCGCAAGCGTTAGCCTTAGCCAACTCCTTCACCACTAACGGAGCGAGCTGGAAAATCAAACTGTTCCCGAACCCCGTGGGGAGGAGGGCCACAACATCATGGCCCCCAACACAACTCAGCAAAGATTGTTCTTGCTCGGGCTTTAACTTCTGGATATTCAGCAGCGTTGCCACAACGGACCGAATGGCTTCGCTCACATCTTTCTCTGCTGCCATTACGGAACTACAACTCAAACTAGCGCACAACCTCAAGGTCATCGTTCTCAGCCACTCCCTCTGGTCGCTGATTGGACCGGTAAATATTTGACCGGAAAGAACCCAAGAATATACCGCAAACCCAGATGGTGTACTGAAGGGGAATGAAAAGCTAGGAAAGAGGCTCCAAAGGAAAGGAGGGTGAGTTCAAGGTAGGTTCACACAGATAAATATTTAGGAAGGAAAACAGTGTAACAACTTATGGTACCAATTTAAATGATGAGTAAGGATTTGTCAGATTTTCCAGAACTGTAGCTTTTGAGTTATTTAAAGGGTACAAAATGAAACTGAAGGGTACACGTTTGTCTTTCAAAGGGGAACCTCTCCTGCGACAAGCATTTGTACTCTTTTAGGTACTTCTATTTTTGGGTGCTTACACAGCGTAACTGTGATTAACCCTTATGTTGTCTTCCCCGTCGACCATGCAACTTTTTGTTTTTTTTATGGGTCGAAATGTAAAAAAAAAATTCAACGTTTGTGGTCGTCTTTTTTCGACATTTTTGTCATTTTTTTTTAAGTTTCTGTCAATATTTTTCTGCGCTTTTTTGATGTTTTTTTTTCAAGATTTTCCCGACCTTTTTGTTATTTATTTTGATATTTTTTACATTTTTTTCCTACGTTTTTCAACGTTCTATTATCAATTTTTCTTCACATGCTATAAAATTTAATAAAACACCCAAATTCAATGAAAGCAGTGAACTGATTAATTTATTTAACTTGTGAAGAGCGTTATAGGGAACCATCCACGTTATTTTGTTTTAAAATTTTGGTTGAAAGAAACCCACATTTCTAATGTTTGTTGTTGTCAAGTTGATGAGCAACACAGTTAATCAGGAGAAATCATGCAGCGGACACTCACGGTAGTCTGGCTGGGACAGAAGAAAGTCACATTTCTTGACTGAATTTGGAGGAATAACTCCACTAATATACAGCTGAAGAACTTGCAGAGACAATGTGGTGAGTTTGGCTTTGTGCATGTTTCCTTCAACGTGACATTGAATTGATTCAAGCTGATGTAGCGCTCATTAGCCGCTTTCAGACCGGAGGGATTTTTTTTGCATTTTACATAACGTTCCTAGAACCCTTTTTTTCTCCTGTTCTGACTGGACCAATTTGGGGATTATTAAGTTCCTCTGACTGCAGTTCCTGTAACTCTTCCAGCTCCTACTTCAGGGCAGGGGCTTTTCACTTTTCCACATAAGCCGCTTTCCGACCGGAGGGATTTTTGCAGTTCCTAGAACATAAAATTCCTAGAACCCTTTTTTTCTCCTGTTCTGACTGGACCAATTTGGGGATTTTTAAGTCGCTCTGGCTGCAGTTCCTGTAACTCTTCCAGCTCCTACTTCAGGGCAGGGTCTTTTCGCTGTTCTCTTTTCAGCATAGGAACCCAGGTCAACGAGGGTCGGGTTTCCGGTACAGACAGATCATCAACGGGACAATTTTAACATTTCTGACATCTTATTCATCACTAAATTCACTTCTGACAACGTTTTAGGCGAGAAACCAACTGTTTAGATTTCGAATATAGGCAGTGTTGCGAAAATTGATGCAGAATTGACAATTTGCTTCAAAGTTTTCGGAGTTGAGAGGCTCCATGAAGTGAGGCGACAGCCAGCAGGCGCCTGCCCCGGCCTCTAGCTCATCGCTCAGCCAGTCATGCTCAGAGACCCCGCTGTGAGCTGGAGGTCTCTCAGACCGCTCTCGTAAATAAGAGGCTTTTATTTCGCCGTTGACGGTCCGTTTGTTTAAATATCACAACACATGTCCATCATAAGATTAACGGGAACCTGTGGTTAACTGTCTTTTTGGAGTTAAACTACACAAGCGTGTCCTGCGGGCTTGACAAAACTCGCAGGCCAGCCGTCACTCACACACACACACACACACACACACACACACACACACACACACACACACACACACAGTCACACACACACACACACACACACACACACACACACAGTCACACACACACACACACACACACACACACACACGTTTGTTTCACTATCTTTGTGGGGACCCGTCATTGACATAATGCATTCCCTAGCCCCTTACCCTAACCTTAACCATCACCACTAAATGCCTAACCTTAACCCTTACCCTCACCCTAACCATAACCTAATTCTAACCCTAATCCTAAAACTAAGTCTTAACCCTCAAACAGACCTTTAACCTTGTGGGGTCCAGCATTTTGGGCCCACAAAGCTGTCGGGACCCCACAAGTATACTGTATTCCCCGGTTTTTTGGACACACGAATATAGTTAAACAAACACACACACACACAGTCACACACACACACACACACACACACACACACACACACACACACACACACACACGTCCACAGCGCAGCAGGCAGAGGCGGGGGAGAGAGTGATACTTGTTTCTCTTCGGGAGACTTGTTTAAATTATGACAATACAATAGATTTAGTATTTAGTTCATACTTTTTTTTGGTGTATTTGTTTTCTGATTTTAACGCTATGGCCACTTGGCCAGTGGGAATGCAAATGTAAAAACGGTTTTGGGGGCGAGTAGTTAGTAGAACTGTTTAGAAGTGGACTTTTCCTATAACTACGGTCCTAGAACTGCTTTGTCTGAAAGAGGCTATACATGCATTTTGGCCTTGCAGTTCCTCTGTTATAAGCATTTCCCTTTGGGAAAGGGAAATAGACGAAAATCAAGCAAGGTGGATTTGAACAGGTTTAATCTTTACAGGATTCAAAATGTGTATATTGTGAGAGAAAGAATCTTTGTCCAGTCTCTCCGGTCTCTTTACCGGACGCACCAATTGAGATTAGTGTCTTCATTTGTGACCCTCAGGCGGACAGAAGATAATGATATTTCCGACAATGGCCGACTGTTGCTTTAATGAAGTGTGCAGTGTAGTGTGGAGTGTGTGGGAGTCTCTGCTCACACGGTTTCTCAGATGCTTTTTTCCAGGTAAGCAAACAGCAGCCTCCCCCGAAGCTGTTTTAACTGTCAGAGCCATTAACGTGCAAATGGGTCCGGATGTCATTGGCAGCTTGGTGTCGGGTCAGAGCCGGTTGAACGGCCTTTATTAACATTCACACTCACACACACAGAGACTGGAAACATCTCTCCCTCTCTCTCTCCCTCTCTCTCCCCCTCCCTCTCCCCCTCCCTCTCCTGGGTGAAAGTCCTGTGTTTTATCCATCCGTCCACTCCAGCCAACCTCCCTATAACCACAATAAAAGTGCCCTATGTCAATTGCCTTGTATCTGGCAATTGACAAAAATGTAAAATAATGATGCATCAGGCTCGGTATGTATCCTTCCAATATGACGGGTCAGACAGGCAGACAGGCAGGCAAGCAGGCGGCAGGCAGGCAGGCAGACAGACAGATATGAAGACAGACAGGCAGGCAGAGAAAAAGAGGCAGACAGACAGAGGGACAGGCAGACAGACAGACAGACAGCTGGCAGACAGACAGACAGACATGAAGACAGACAGACAGACAGAGGGACAGGCAGACAGACAGACAGGCAGGCGGCAGGCAGGTAGGCAGGCAGACAGACAGACAGACAGAGAAAAAGAGGCAGACAGACAGACAGACATGAAGACAGACAGACAAAAAGAGACAGACAGACCGACCTTACCTTCTTGGCAAAGGTAACTAAACATCCATAATGACAACACCAAACGTTACCTGTAAGTTACAGCCCTGTACCCCCCCCCCCCCCCCACCCCCACCCATCCTGCTGAGCCCCCACGGGACCTCATGATGTCACTCCCCCCCACCCATCCTGCTGAGCCCCCACGGGACCCCCCCTCCGTCCCACGCTGAGCGGAAAGTGAAATTCTCTCTCTGCCTGCAGACCACCAAGACGACGACAGCGCTCACTTTCCAGAGACCTAACGTAACGTTCAATGACACGGGAGGTTTTCTGTGGTTGTGGTTTGAAGAGAGAGTGCGCGAGGCGGCTGTTAAAACATGTCGAGAGTTTCATGAAACTACATTTAAAGTGAACATTTAAAAATACTAAATAATTTAGGTTCTGTGGCAAAATAATGTCACCTCAAAGATCCACTTACTTGCTTTTCTTGGAGCTTTCAACATAATGAAATGTCTCAGAAGAAGCCTTTTTTTTATGCTTTTGAAGATGTTTTTGGCTCTATTTTTTCAGTACTTCTTTCCACATTTTGGTCGCTTTTTTCGATGCTTTTTGGCACTTTTTTTCCCCCCGACATTTGTGTTACTTTCATATATAGAGCATTTGTTTGAGATTGTTTCTAATTCTCTGTGCAGACCACCAACAGAAGAACAGTGCAGCGCTCACTTCCCAGAGACGCAACATAACGTTCAATGACATGATTTCTTTGGGGCGCCCGGATAGCTCAGTTGGTGAAGCGCGCGCCCATATATAGAGGTTTACTCCGCGACGCAGCGGCCGTGGGTTTGACTCCGACCTGCGGCCCTTTGCTGCATGTCATTCCCTCTCTCTCTCTCCTTTCATGTCTTCATCTGTCCTGTCAATAAAGTCCTAAAAATGCCCAAAAGATAATTTTTGGGGGCATTTTTAGGCCTTTATTTGTATGTATAGGACAGTTGAAGATGTGAAAGGGGAGAGAGAGAGAGAGAGAGAGAGAGAGAGAGGGGGAATGACGTCAAACCCGTAGGAGAAAACCTCTATATATGGGCGCACGCTCTACCAACTGAGCTATCTGGGCACTATATATATATATATATATATATATACACACACAGTACAGTATACCCACTACAATACATTAAACTACACCACTGCACTTACTTGCTTTTCTTGGAGCTTTCAACATAGTCTTACTTTGCTGACTTTTCAAGAGATGTTGGCACTTTTTCCCCAACATTTTTCTTTGTTCAACGTTTTTGGGCACATTTGATCAGTGGGAGATACAATGGCACACGTTGTTGTTTGTTTACAAGAAAGTTCATGTTTTTTTTGCGGTGACAAGAGGCTATATGGCAGTTAGTCTCAAAGAAGAGGGAATTTCCCAATCAAAGTATAAAAAAAAAAAAAAAAGAATCTGTGGCCAAAAAGAAACGTGCTGTTAAATTTGGAAAATGTAAATGTGTCAGAAGTGAGTAACCTGTGAGTCATCGGTGTCTCCCCTTCAGTTCCCTCGAGACACGTCACGCCTCATCGAGCGCTGACTTTCAACAGCTGTCTCTCTCTTTAAAGGGAGAGTGCATTACTCTATTTATTTTAAGGTTTTTATTAGATCTGTCAGAGTTAACGCCTTAATCGCGATGCGATTAAGGGCCGACGCGATGCGATAAATTTTTTTTAATCGCATTAATCGCATGCCGGCATTTATTAATTTATTTTACACTTCACTCGGTTTTGCGTGGTGCCTAACCGGCTACTATTTTGACCCTTTGCAGCACCGTTACTTATCATCAAGCTGCCACTTCCTCCTAACACATCCTCCTAC
>NC_050181.1:32062002-32064502 GCF_008315115.2 Sander lucioperca
CGCGTTATTAACGGTGTTAACCCAAACCCATTTTAACGGCGTCAATTTTTTTATCGTGAGATTAACGTTCTTTTTGGCCTAGCAAACTTTGTAGTTTTTTTCACCTGCTGTTGCAACAACTAGTAACGTTAGAAAAACTACAACACCACACCGGATCTAGCTAGACCGGAAACTAAACAACAGGCATGCCGCACACACTTGTTTGGACTTGTGAGCCGGCCAAAGAGTAGTAGGCTAACGTTACGTTTTGAGTGGATGGCGAGCGCGAGACGCCGAAATGGATGCCAATAAGATTCTGAATGGATTGACATTGACAAGACCAAAGTGATCTGTGGGTTTTTTCGTTGTGAACTGAGCTATCATCGCAGCACGTCCAGTCTGAAATACCACTTGATGGCCACACACAGCTGACGGCCGAGCACACGGCTGACGGTCGAGCACACGGCTGACGGCCGAGCACACGGCTGACGGCCGAGCACACGGCTGACGGCCAAGCACCCAGCTGATGTGAATTCTCCGCCCCCTCGTCAAAGCCAAGCGACAATGGATGACTTCAGACAGAAGCACATGGATACCACCACTAAGAACAAACTTAAAAAAAACATTTGCACAAAGCAAGCCGATCCACTTTTTCATGTTAAGAGCATTAACATGAGAAAAAATAATGGGCCAAAACGAAATCAAGGATTTAGAATAGATAAGAATGTGCGATAAATTGCGAGTTAACTATGACATTAATGCGATTAATCACGATTAAATATTTGAATCATTTGACAGCACTAGTTTTTAAACATAAAAGCTATCAGTGTGGATGTAGCTGTTGGATTGTCTCTGAACAGAAAGGAGGTTGAGATGAAAAGAATACAGTCACATTAGTTTCTGTGTAATCTAATCAGACAGCTGCTGTCGGGTTAACCAACAACAACTTAAAGTAAAATTCCACCTGACAGCTGAAATAATGCTGCTAACTGCCCACTGATAAGGCTTCAGATGTGCGCGCTGTTTACACACAATGCCGAGCGGCGTTATCAGTCAAACAGAGGAGCGGCTTCCTGCTTCCTGTCGGCATCGGACCCTCTGACTAGGAGGAAGGAAATTCCTTATATGGGCGGCAGGTGTGTGTGTAACAGCACACCATCTGAGGGACAAAACTGATAACATTGATTAGAAAAGTAGAGTAGAGTCGTGTAGAGAAACTTAGTGTCACATATCTCCACAGCGCTGTGGAGTAAAGGTCTGGCTACACCACAGATGCATTCTGGGATAGGAGAAAAAAAAATGCTCAGGGTTGTTTGCATTTCTTTAAACCATTCACAATGGTCTTGGGCGGCGGTAAAGCTCCAAAACATTGTATGTGTATATATACCATATATATATATGTGCCTGTTTTACATCTGGCTGGGGGACTACTGATGAAAATTAGCACTTTCGAGCTAACTCGGGCACATTTACATTGTTTTAATGTTGATTAATGTTCACTGTCCCCTTTCAAATAAAGAAATAAATCAAATCAAAAAAATACATGTGTTTTAGCATTTTTGGCCCACTTCTACCTCAGCCTACTGCACACAGACACAAGTACTTTTGCATATTCTGCTGAAATAGAGACCTCTGTGCAGTGGTGCCATGCCAACAATCTCATTCAACCATTTCACAAACAAAGGAAAGGGTCGTGACATGGGTCAGAGGCTATCAGAGGTCATGAATGCTGAACCAATCAATCAGCTCTGCTCCTGTAGGCACCTTGGTGTTCCTATGGACAGCATCTTTGGCTGGAAGGCCCGTGTTGAAAGTGTGTGTTATCATTTAGAGCAGACACGGTGAATCAGAGGGCTTATGTTATACAAGGATGCATTACAGAGCATATTAATACGTCAGAAACCATGGCAATATATAAAAACATTTAAAGCTTGCTTGTCAGGGGACTGTCATGAAGGTTGTGTAGAATAGAAACTAGTCTCTAAAGGCAAGCACAGACAATATGGTCTGATCTATTTTTATTCTCCATGCCAAGTATGAGCTATTTGTAGATCTTTACAATCATTCCCTGAGAGAACCAAACAGGCCTGTCTTGTTGCACCGTCCACATGTTCATCAAAACTTGACGTGTGTGTAGCTTGCTGGCTTGAAGTTTGTTAGTAGCAGTGTTTCCATTCAAATTTCCCATTCATTGTTGTCTAAGTGACTGATTGGTCCAGTATTGAGTGTGAGCGCTGTAACTGGCAGCCATGAACCGGGCTGTAATGTAACCCTACAGGACAAATGTTCAGCGTCCGTTAGCGTCCACTAAAAGTTCTGTTGTTGCTGCTGACAGATTCAGATTATTATTCTAAGTGTCTGACAACATTATGGAAAGGATCCCTACAGAGATAGACCTTTGAGTTAAAGAGTAAGATCCTTTTAGTTTAACATGAAACAGCCCAGGAATCACCATCACCAAACTCCACCAGACTCCATGTAAATAATCAGGACTTTTAGCATGTATAGAGCCAGCATATTT
>NC_050181.1:32074502-32082002 GCF_008315115.2 Sander lucioperca
TATTAGAGTGGGGACAATATGGAGGGTATTAAAGTCATCAGCATTAAAACAACAGTTTTAGAATGTCTTTGCTGTTCATCTATTTAAGGGGCTAAACCTTTTGATATTTAAATTAATTTAAGTACAGTTAGTAATACTACAATTAGTAACATGTCTTAAGTTATTTTGGCATTTTACTTCAACACCCCTTATTTTAAATGAAACAAAGACTATGGGGTTTAAGGTCTGATTCTCAGATTTAATCTGATCTCATAGGGTTAGCTAAATAGTGTAGGAACTTGGTCTGAAAGTTTAGTCTTGATATTGAAATATAACACAAAGTACGTAACAATCAGCCAAATACTACTTTTAACCTCTTAATCTTCTATATTTTGTGTCATTTTGTGTCATTCAGACCCATTTATTTTTAGTCTTTTAACCAACTTGCCAATAAGAGAATTAATAGAACGTACTTATTGGCAATCAACAGAACATATGAAGAGATGGAGGTTATCTCAAATTCAGTATACATTTCCTGATTATAAATTAAGTGTATATGCTCCCTTGCAGACAAGATGTTTTGTACAAATGCAGTACAGTTAAATTTAGGGCTATTTATTTATATCCCTTTCTTTAAGAGTACTCTTGCATTTTGATAGTTGAAAACTTCAGAGACAGGAAACATCACAGAGACGTGCATAAATATCCTTGGATGGAATCCAACTATGGATGTTGCAGTTTTGTGGCATGTGTAGAATACACTGCTTTTTTTTTAAATTCCTATACTTCATTTTATTATTTTTAAAATGATATGAGTTTTTATTTAGCTCTTTCTTCCTTTCATACCTGGTCTAAAAAGGATGCGTCTTATTCAAAGCACATTAAGGTGCTTCACAATTCAACATGGTGCCCACAGTGGACTTGGTGTTTGCTTCGCTCTCCTGACACTGACGTAACTTTGTTTATTTAGTTATTGTGCATCTTACACGCACAGCTTGTGTGTGCAACAGTAAGATACAGCAGGGAACAACTTCTGGACATTGGCAATGTTCAACACAAGCTTACAACACTGCCTCTTGAACTTTGACTTTCTCCTACACCTGGACCAAGCCAACTCCAGCCGGCAGGACACAGCAACACCAGTGTACCCACAGCAGGGACGAAGCAAGAGAGGTGGGCTCCATGCTAGGCTAAGCTACAGGACCATGCTCGCTAATGTCTACTCTCTTGACAAATAAGATAGACGAGCTAAGAACTAGGACTACAAGTCAGCATGAGATAAGGAAATGTAGTGCTCTTATTCTCACTGAGATCTGGCTCTCTGACAGCACGCGAAACTCGGTTCTCCTGCTCCACACACACTCCATCTGCCGCGGAGACTGCACAGAGGCCTCGAAGAAGACCAGGGGAGGCGGTGTGTGTACAAAAGATGGTGTGGGAATGTGCAGGATGTTGAAAAGCACGGTTCACCAGACATTGAACTTTTAATGCTGAAGTGCAGACCCTTTTATCTACCAAGCAAGTTCAGCGCTGTGCCTCTGCTCGCTGTTTACATTCTACCGCGATGGGGATGCTACAGGACCTCATCAGCAAGCTGGAGACTGCACACCCAGATGCTGTCCTTCATCGTGGCCGGTGATTTTAACCACTGCAACCTCAGGGAGCGTCCTACCAAAGTACCATCAACACATGAGCTTTCCTTCGAGGGACAATACCAAGTGTACAGCAACGTGAAGAACACTTACAAGGCTGTGCCTCGGCCGCACTTTGGACTATCAGACCACATCTCAGTGTTCCTCTACCCAGCCTACAGGCAACTCCTCCTCCAGCTCCCCCAGTAAGTAAAACTATTAAAGTGTAAAGTGGAATGAAGGATCTGAACTAGTGCTTCAGGACTGCTTTAACAGTACAGACTGGGGTGTGTTTCAAACTCCTGCTCTGAGAGGGGACTTTACTGTGGACCTATAGGAATATGCTGCAGCTAACATTCGCAAATACACTGAGAAAATGATCCCCACTAAACGCTGCAAGATCTACGCCAACAACAAACCCTGGATTAACTGAAGTGTGGTCCATGCTATGTGCGCGCTCTGCTGCATGTGTCTCGGGTGACACTGAGGACTAGAGAAAGGCCAGATATGACCTGCGTAGATCAATCAGACAGGCCAAGAGACAATACAGACAGAAGCTGGAGGGATATTACACCACTGCTGATCCCGGGAGCATGTGGCAAGGTCTGCAACACATCACAGACTGCAAACAGAAAACAAACCGCTCACTTCAAAGCCCTCAACACCAGCTGAAAGGGAGGGACTATGGCCAACAAGGGCATACTGGACACACCGCTCTGTGTCACCGTGTCACCACTCGGTCCCCACCTGCTTCAAGTCCACCACCATCATGCCCCTCCCAAAGAAGGACACTGACTTGTCTGAATGACTACCGGCACCTAAACTATAACTGTGAAGCACAGAGCACCTTATTCAACTCAGGTTTTTTTTTTCTTTTAATTCCAACTTAGGTTTACTGTACACTGTAAGTTACATTTTAATATTATATATATATATTTTTTTACTTTATTCTATTTTTCTATTTGTGTTGTGTATTTGTGTTATTATTTAACTGTTCTGTTAAGGGACTTGGGCAAAGTAAGAATTCCATTGTATGGTATAAACCACTGTGTTTCTTCTGTGCATAAGACAATAAACCTCTTGAATCTGAATCTTACCTTCAGAGGGAAGTACACTCTCATTTACTGTGGACGACACAAATGACACTGATCCTGTTGAACACACAATTTAACAAAAGTTACTTTTGTCACAGGAAAAAATACATTTCATCAGCAGTGACTATGAAGTGAGTTAACATACCAAAGCCTCCAATGTCATGGCCTCGCTCTGTGGTTGTAGAGTCAATATCCACAGGCTCCACAGTTCCAAACTCTGATGCTGTGACTTCTGTGTTGCTGTTATCAGATTCGCTCCCACTGTCTTCAGCGTCACTTAACACAATCTCATCTGGAAAATGGTATTAGTAAAACTCACATAAATAGCTGGACATAAAAATCTGTGGTTGAAATAGCCACATCAAATAAAAAGACCTAGGGAAAAGATAGTAGGCCTGTGGTTTTATACTTGCAACTTTTTGCAAAGTACCTATTTTTACTAGAGTAGTTTTGAGCTATTATACCTATATAATGTTAACACTGCAGGTCTATTTAAGTGGTTAGAGCACAACACATGTACACTCTATACTAATTCACAAAATATCTAACCTGTGCATCGATAGCCAAGCCACTTGAAGGAAGATACGGGTCCCACACAATTAACACACTTGTCCAAGGAGGATACTGTCGCGCACACCAGGCGGTGTTTTTGACACTGTTGGCGAAAAAATTAATTGTAGTATTTATTTATGCCACATAGTGTGAAAATAAAGATATTTCATATTTACATGTCAATATCTAATCACTATTATATATTATTATATATCCAATTATATATCCAATACCAATGTGACATTTAATTTACCTCATACAAATTATTACCCTGTTATTGCATTGTATTTTATTGTTATTTATAGTGTATCTTATTTATGTGCAGCTTATTTATGTGCAGCTTATTTATAGCGTATCCTATATGAAGATATACCTTCTTCATATTTTTAAATTGTAGATGGGGAATTTGTGGTTAGCCTCAGTGCCAGGAGCTGACTTGTTGTAGCCCAGTATAACTAATAGGGTGCCTATCCATTACATGTAACCAAACAACTTACCATTCACATTAAACCAACATACAGATCAAAGGCAGGGAGTCCAAATGTTCTTGTAAACCAAAGTGATGTCTCTGTTGACAGGACCCTCTAAACTGTATGGTCCTCCCAAGTCATATTTGGGTGGGGTTCACCGTTTGATACACATACACTCCGATATTATACTGACTGAAGCTTGAAAAAGCATGTTAGGACAATGTCCTTCCATTTCATTGTCCACATAAAGCATGTTCTACTCAACATTGTCCACATAAAGCATGTTCTACTCAGGCGACTGCACACACACACACACACACATTGAAATAGGTTGGTAGATTTAACATTTTGCCACAAATAACTTCACTAAGTTGTACATCAGATTTAATTTACCTCTTCAACCTTGGTGAGTGGGCCGAGCTCTGGACTAGTCTGATTCAGGTAGCTGACAGCTGTATGGATGCACTTGCTCTCAGTGGTCAGCTGTAGAAGATGAAACAGAGACAAAAGGACAATAAAGAGAAAGTCCTGGGAATGTACTACTAGAGAGGATATTTGACATCTGAATAAAAAAACAAAAAACATTCTACTGTTGACAGAAAGACAGAGGAAAACCTTGCTTTAAAACTCACTGACAACATTTCAAGATATTAACAATCAGAGCAAGATATTTATAAAAATCTATCTTTTGTGAATATATACCTCTTCAGTATCATCAATTGTGGATGGGGGATTTGTGGCACCACAAATCTTTGGAGCCATTTTGTCATCAAGGGCCTGTAAAAGGAAAAAAAACAAAAATATATATTATCATAAATATCTTGAAGACAAGATGTTCCCTGTGTAGCATTCTGTGAAAAGATATCATGGCTGTATTTCTGAGTGTTCTGTGGAAAACACGTAGTCTCTGAAACGGTTCTTTAGTCACTGAACAGGCCACATGACTACAGTCTGTAGACTATGAAAACTATACTCTGATGAATACAGCATTTGATTACTTCGTTGTTTATCTATTGCCAGCCCACTTGCTAGAATGATCGCACTCCTAGAATAAGTGGCTGTAAGCTTTTACATGGAGTGACTTTTTAGTCCTTTTATAGCTCTTAGATTTGCTATGATTCTTTTTAAATGACATCTTGTCATGAATTTTCATCAGTGTTGTTGAGTGGGTGCTCAGTACCTAAACAACGTATCATTCACATTAAACCAACATACAGATCAAATGCAGGTAGTCCAAGTGTTCTTGTAAACCAAAGTGATGTCTCTGTTGACAGGACCCTCTAAACTGTATGGTCCTCCCAAGTCATATTTGGGTGGGGTTCACCGTTTGATACACATACACTCAGATATTCTACTGACTGAAGCTTGAAAAAGCATGTTTAGACAATGTCCTTCCATTTCATTGTCCACATAAAGCATGTTCTACTCAACATTGTCCACATAAAGCATGTTCTACTCAGGCGACTGCACACACACACATACACACATTGAAATAGGTTGGTAGATTTAACCATTTTGCCACAAATAACTTCACTAAGTTGTACATCAGATTTAATTTACCTCTCCAACTTTGGTGAGTGGGCCGAGCTCTGGACTAGTCTGATTCAGGTAGCTGACAGCTGTATGGATGCACTTGCTCTCAGTGGTCAGCTGTAGAAGATGAAACAGAGACAAAAGGACAATAAAGAGAAAGTCCTGGGAACGTACTACTAGAGAGGATATTTGACATCTGAATAAAAAAAGAAACCATTCTACTGTTGACAGAAAGACAGAGGAAAACCTTGCTTTAAAACTCACTGACAACATTTCAAGATATTAACAATCAGAGCAAGATATTTATAAAAATCTATCCTTTGTGAATATATACCTCTTCAGTATCATCAATTGTGGATGGGGGATTTGTGGCACCACAAATCTTTGGAGCCATTTTGTCATCAAGGGCCTGTAGAAAGGATAAAAACAAAACATAATGTAGACCGTGGACTATGAAAACTATACTCTGATGAACACAACATTTAATGACTTCATTGTTTTTGTTCTACCAGTCTGTAATGGTCAGTATCCTCTTTGCTATGGTGTGCTGGGTAGGTGGCATCAGGACTGGTGGTGCTAACAAACTGCTAACAAAAGCTATAAAAATCATGTTCTACCTGAAGCTAGATGGAAAATGTACATTATTTTGGTATGTGAAATGTTCTATGGTTAAAGCATTTCTTATATGAGAACTATAAATTTCATAAAGTCAAATTTTGACCACCTTGCATCTCCACTGCCAGTCTGAGTCACCATAATTATAGGTGATCTCCTCTCCAGAGGCCTGTACTACGAAGCAATATTTGGCGTTAACGAGGTAACTTCAGTTTCAACCCAGGGTTTTCTATATCACGACGGTGGATCACTTGTTACCGGGTTCAATCGTCGTGGTAACTTATGCTGAACACCTAAACCGGTTGGGAGCAGGTTATGTTGGAGATTAGAGATCAACTGGTGTAAAAGCACCGCCTACTGACCAATCAATACTCGATTGATAACGGCGTCACCGTTCTTAGAAAGATCAGGTGGAGGTCGGTGCGCGGAGAGAGAGAGAGAGAGAGCGAGAGAGAGGGATGCGCTCATAAAAGTTAAAACATTTAGAGACCGACAAACCAGTTAACATTCCCTGATGGGTATTTTTATGAAATATATAGATTTTAATGGGAGGGAATTACATATAGGCTATTTGCATCTTGAGCCGTGTGTTGCCAATGTGCACATTGGTTTGAATTATGTTTTTATATGTTTTATTTCCTCTCACGATCGCTTCCGCACTGCCAGGGTTGCAACTGAAATAATAGGCTAAAGCAACGGCAGTTTATGGAAAGGACAAGTGTAATTATGATCAGATCTTGGTCCTGACTGATGGGGAAGATATTGATAAGCGTGATTTACGCATTTACAGCGTCGGCTATTTTTTGCCAGCTTTACTTCTGTTTTGGGAAGCAGCGACTATTGTATTGTCTGTGTTCTTCATATTTATGTAGAATTATAGTTTGCTCTTCTAATGTAAAATATGGTAGATGTTTGTGATTGGTCATGCTGTGCAGACACCGCCTCTTTTATGTGAATGCGCGCGTCGCTGGATTGGGAAACCCTGGGTTGATTGAACTAGTTGTTAACCAGCGTCGTGACACAGCTTATGCAGGACTGCAGTTGTTAGGGTTAGTGAAGCTGGGTAACTGAAAAAAATCCAGGGCATGTTGATCTTGATTTGTAGTACAGGCCTCTGGACTTATGTCTCAAACTGCAAACAAACAGAGATGGGGCTTCCCTTGCACAGTGAGGTACTTCATCTTGGCATTAGGGTTTAAATGGTCGTCATTTACAATTCTGCCAAGTGACCCATTCTCTGTTGCTGCATCAACACTACAAAAACACGTAAAACAAGTTTTTTTTTCAAAACAATCTGTTTTTATACTAATGCAATGTAAATTAACCTGACGTGAGAAAAGAGAAAAAGAGTCATATAATTCTGATTAGATTAACCAGTGACATATATACGTACCACCAAAGTCCTTTTAAATTTGGTTTCTTCGGTCAATAATTACAGATTATTATGACATTAAAAAGAACCACGGCATGAAATGTTATCACTGTGATGCTTCTGGCATTAGATCTGTTTTAGAATTATTCAAATTAACATGCACCTGACTGGTCAAAGAATGGTCAAAAGTATGTAAAACTACAAGAGAAAAGGCATTCCCATCCCCTCTACACGTTTACTAGATTCAACATAGT
>NC_050181.1:32089502-32092002 GCF_008315115.2 Sander lucioperca
TGATCGGGAGTCAGATCGGTTCGTGTGTGATCGTTGATTTTGCCGTGTGCTGCTCACCACACGCTGTACGACCAAAACTGTTAGACCGTGATTTTTTATCGCCGTGTGTGGAGTCTCTCAGGATTGGAAAATCGGCCGACAATTTTAACACTAGAAGTGCCGGAATTCCATAACTACTAGAACTGCCGTGAGCGGTCATTTTGACCGCCAGATTCCAAACTCTATAATCTCTCATGATAAATACCTATTTGCGATATTGTATTATGTATTGTGTTAGGATATCTTTAGAAAAACGTAATAACACCAAAATGTACATTTTAACGAGTTTAATTATACATTTGAGTAGTAATACATGTTTCAATAATTCATATCATGGCATAGTAAACATTCAACTTAACTCATAACAGCCAAATAACAATTAAAAGTATCTTATTTGAACATTTAGCTATAACCTAACCTGGCACTGCCTCCGTTTTGGCGTCTGCTGCGGTGCGCAGCGTTGCTCGGACCGTGCGCCGCGGCCCTTTTTTCCTCCATAAACTCCGCTCTCAGCTCTCTGCCAGTTGCTGCATGAACTCCCTCCGGACAATTTTACTGCTGGTGCACTCCTTGGAGAGGATGTGTGCAATGATTTCAGTCAGTTCGAAGATGTATAAAGTTATATGAACATGTAAACAGCCACCGGCCATCTACGTGTACGGCGCCTTTCACAGAGCGAGCGCCCGGTGTTTGCCTTCTGATTCAGAACAGAGTGCCTCCACGCCGTAGTAGCCTACGTTACCGACTCTGGCTTTGCCTTCGGCCCATCGGTGATGCCCACACTTGTTACTCGAGACCGCTAGTTACGTTTCTCTGACAGAGACTATGGTAGTTACTAAGCAACCAAGATGCATCTTCAACCGCGCGAAAAATTAAAAACAATACCGCTAAAATCCGAGCGGTCAATATGACCGTGTTTGGCTGAAATAGGTAAAAGTAACTGTATTTTCTTTGCCTTTTGTGTAATGTATATAAAAACAATTTTAAATTAAAATACAGACTCTTTTAGGAAAAGTCAGGCAGCAGCAGGATTGTATTTTTTTATTCAGCAAAGTTATTACACATATAAATTTCAAAACGGTCAAAATGACCGTCATGGCCGTTCTAGTGTTAAAATCGTCCCGTGTGAACCAGGCTTAAGGGACAGATCAGATGGCCAGAGACTTGAGACTTGACTTGGACTTCCAAAAAAGGACTTCTCTGAACATCTGTGTGATACACACACAATACTTAGTTGGGAGAAACATTCCCTGCTAGTTTGAGTCGACATAATGGAATATCAGCAGACGTCCGTCTTCTTAAAGTTGAAAAGGTTGTAAGTCGCTGCTCCACAGTTTGTTTCCCAGAGGATGATGATGATGATGATGATGATGATGATGATGATGATGTTTCGGTGACTCGGCAGGAAAACGTTCCTGTGACCTGAGTCACCTGCAGAGAGAGGAGAAATTTAAACACATAAAGCTCTTTTTTTATTCATCATGTTTTAGATCTATTTACTGTCTGAGATGAGTCAGCAGAGCGGAGACAGAGCCGGAAAAACTTGGTAGAAAATTACAGCTGAATCAATAAGTTTCCAGAGTTTATTTTGTCCTACTTTTTCAGGGAGAACTTCTCTCGTTTCGTCTTATCTTTTATATATTCTGTTGTTTTTATAAGCAGCAGGACGGAGAGCGGACAGCCAACAGCAGCAGTCATTGGCTGACTAACTTCATTCCCAGCTGGCTTCTTCTTCCAGGATATGTTAGTTATTGTTTCCCTTCAGAGGGGGAACCAAACTATCTGCAACATGTGCATGAAAATCAGAATGATGATGATGTAATCATGATGTCATAATGTAAAAAAAACAGCTGGATTTACAAATCAAATACACGACGGCAGTTTCATTCTGTTACAGCAGCTTTGAACAAGAGTTTATGGCTACTTTAGCTTCACACACACACACACACACACACACACACACAGACAGACATACACACACACACACACAGACATACACACACACACACACACACACACACACATACACACACACACACACACACACAGACATACACACACACACACATACACACAGACATACACACACACACACACACAGACATACACACACACACACACACACAGACATACACACACACACACACACACACACACACACACACAGACACACACACACACACACACAGAGACATACACACACACACACACACACACACAGACATACACACACACACACACAGACACACAGACTTACACACACACACACACACACACACACACACACACACACAGACATACACACACACACACACAGACACACACACACACACACACACACACACACACAGACACACATAGACACACACACATAGACACACACATAGACACACAGACACACACACACATACACAGACACAAAGACACACACACATACACACACAGACAGAAAGACACACAT
>NC_050181.1:32097002-32107002 GCF_008315115.2 Sander lucioperca
GAACGGGTCAAATTTGACCCGAGGGCAACATGAAGGTTAAGCAACATTTATTACCGTATTTTCCAGACTATAAGTCGCACTTTTTTTCATAGTTTGGCTGGTCCTGCGACTTATAGTCAGGTGCGACTTATATATCAAAATATATATAATTTAACATGTTTTTAAATGTTAATTCATACTGAAAACATTACCGTCTAAAGTCGCGAGAGGGCGCTCTAGGCTTGTGACAACTATATGCTGCTCCTAAAGACAACTGAGAAAGAAAAGAAAATCCTATTCTGCAGATTATAAACTGCAGGTAGTAAAATACGCAGCCGAAAACGGTAATCGAGCAGCACAAAGAAAGTTTGGAGTGAGAGAGAAACTTGTGAGGGACTGGCGAAAAGGTGACTCTTACTGCAATGAAGAAAACAAAGTAAGCTAATCGGCTAATCGCGGGCTGAAAGCAAGATGGCCAGAGCTGGAGGAACGAGTCCACAGATGGGTGCTTGTCAACGGTGCAGTTACGTCTCCACGCCCTGGTAGTTGTTCTGTGTGCTATTGTGTAGTTGAATAACTGTTAATGTGTTACGTTAACATACCGGACACCTATTCAGCCTGCTGTTCTGTGGGCTACTGTGTAGTTGAATAACTTGCCTTTCCAGATTAAATGTCTGTTCTTGGTCTTGGATTTTGTGAAATATATTTCTAAATAAATGCGACTTATAGTCCAGTACGACTTATATATGTTTTTTTCCTCTTCATGACGCATTTTTTGACTGATGCGACTTATACTCCGGAGCGACTTATAGTCCGGAAAATACGGTAGTTGAATTCTCAGTTCCCTGCTCATCTTTTGTACCGATTTTGGATACACCTTCCCAACGAACTTCATGCAGTAAAAGGACGTTTTTTCCGGGGGGTTTCATCGTCTTTTGTCGTTTTTTTCAACATTTTTGGGAACTTTTTGCAACTTTGAACGTTTTTGTCGCTTTATTCAATGTTCTGGTTCAACCAGGTTCTAATCAGCCTTCAACATTACCTGCAAAAACACCTCACGGTCTGGGATCACTACTTCAATACTTTTAGTAATGTCCTGGTTTGAGGGATAAAGATAAGATAGATATCAAATGAACTGACACTTAATACTAATTTGTCTATTGCTGTAGATGATTGACTTCACACAGAGAATGAAAACACAAACACACAGTAACTCTTTTCACGAAAATAGTATTATTAAAAATGTCCAACAACGCATATTACACTCCCATTTCCCACCCCAAAATACATTCGTCAACAAAATATGTTCTGGCCAGAAACCACATTTTAGGTTTTGCTGCAGCAATAGTCTCTTTAATTTAGTTGTGCACAACCCAGTACCTGTTTGAGCTCGGTTTAAAAAAAAAATGTATCCGACACGATCCTCCAAATCCACAGGAGGGAAAGACCTTACTGGTGAGATAGTAGAAATGGAAATCCAAACTCAGGCCTGAAGTTCAGAGTCCAGTCCGCTGTCCAGCACGCTCTCTCCTGTTAGGCTAGCAGAGTGGAAACACACCGTTCCTCCGTTGCACACCCGCGCTGTCTCTCTCACAGTCCACCACACAGTTCCACAGTACAGCTATGTCAACAGATACGTTTTCAGACACCACCATCAAAAGAAAGAAAAAAAATAAATCCCTTTTCAGGATGTTATTTCCTTATTTTTTTTCTTGCAGAGCTAAATGTTCGCCGTTTCTCCCTCTGTAACAGGTGTCGGTACACGATCCGTTCTGCACATGCGCAAAATGTTCGCGCATGCGCGGTTGTACGAGGATTTACGACACTGCACGATCTGTTCCACGCTTACGGTCGACAGCCAAGCTAACGTTAGTTTAGCTAACAGCTAATTCGGCTAACCGCTAGCTGATTGTAGCGGTCTGCCGTTACCCTCCACAGGCAAGCTAACGTTAGTTTAGCTAACGGCTCATTCGGCTAACCGCTAGCTGATTGTAGCGGTCTGCCGTTAGCCTCCACAGGCAAGCTAACGTTAGTTTAGCTAACGGCTCATTCGGCTAACCGCTAGCTGATTGTAGCGGTCTGCCGTTAGCCTCCACAGGCAAGCTAACGTTAGTTTAGCTAACAGCTAATTCGGCTAACTGCTAGCTGAGACAGCATGTAATAACTTTAAAAGACCCTCAAAATAAAACTTGAAAATAAACGTTGACATATATAACAAACACCTAACATATATAACAGCTGTTACGTCAGTTCTACTTTACTTGTGCTCATTTAAAATACAATCACTCAATACTTGTCTTTATTGTTATTACTGTGAAGTCTTAATTTAGCTGTAGCCTGCGTTTCCCATTACGTTTGAGTTAACGTTATTTTAGACTGAATCTAGCTGTCAGCTAGCGGTTAGTCGATTTGCTGTTAGCTAAACTAACGTTAGCTTCCCGGTGGAGACTAGCCATAGGCTAGCGTGGAACAGATCGTGCAGGTCGTATCCTCGGTAAAACAGTATTATCTTGCGCATGTGCAGAACGGATCGTGCAGGCAGAACGGATCGTGTACCGACAACAGGCTAAGGAAAGAACGACACCAGCGCTGCGCAGCTGCCACCTGGTGGGCATTACCGCAAAGTGTTTGCCACTGCTGAAAAGTGTTGAGAATTAAAATGACTCGATTAAAACAAAGTGGCATAACCTCAGCTATTTGTGTCTGATTAATAAGTGAAAAATAGGAAACTCATACTTTGTGTTTTTACTCATGTATTATATCTGAAGGAATATTTTAGCTTCAGTTCTAATTAGCTTGGATGAATGTACAAAATGTCCTATTATGATGACAAATATTGATCACACAAATCATATCATCCCTGCTTAAAACTTTAAATACAACCAGCCAATTTGGGGTGGGTTACATATGGGCCAGAATGGAACTTTTGGGGGGAAATCTTGAGCGTCAAAGACTTCATTTCCTGTATTCTGATACACTTTTATGCACCAATTCACAGCTGAAATACCTTTATTTAGCCTATGCAAAGAAAAAAAAACACATGACAATTCAAAATATGCCAAAATATAATGGAAAGTATGTTGTTACATGCCATTGCGCATTTTTAAGTGGGTATATGGAAATCCTGGAGCTTTCTTAGTGGGTATACTGCATATACCTGCGTATCACGTAGACTACACCACTGCGTTTTTGTCTGTTTTTTTTTTTATTACATTTATTTCAAAATAGAAAAGGTTACACTTCATATGGTATTTTACTCCTAACAGATATGGCTTTGGTCCGGATTGACTTTGAGAAGTGCAGGTCTTATAGATTATCTTTAAAAAAACTAAAAACAAAGATGCCCAGAGTTAAAAATACATCCAGATAATAATAAAGATGAATGAAAAGCAGAAACACACGTCAGCAGACAGAATAAAAACATGGCGTGGAGTGAGAAGCAGAAGTGAAACGATGACTCTTAAGAAAGATTTAAAAATACCAACGGGAGGGGAAGAGCTGACAGACACATCTACTGTTCCTCAATCAACAACAGAAAACTGGCTTTTAGTGGCTGAGACTCTTTGTTTTCTGACGTTGTTTTAGAAAGAAGTCTTCCAAATCATAGGCTTAGATTAAGGGGAGGGGATGCAGAGGATATGTCCCCCAAATATTTAGAAGAGGAGGATTTTTCTCCTGAAATATCAAAGAGAGCTCCCGCCCCAAAAGGGTAAGAAATAACCGCTCAAGGGGGCTCAAAACATGCACGGAAAACAAGAATTGTGTCTACTTGTGCAACTGATTCTAACTCCCATCTCGTAACATACGGACGCTCGGTCAGGTGCCTTTGGCGTAGTTATTGACGCTAAAAGTCTCCTTTAGTGTCATATCTGAACGCACTTTATCTAAACGTGCTGGGTCAGGATTATTGGCCTTTTTAGGTTTAGGAAAAGATGGTGGGTGGGGTTTTAAAAGGTACGTTTATGTGACACGTTGGACAAGAACGGGACGGTTGGGTTTTGGAAACGTGACATGCGGGACATGAAAACTGGTCTCCTGGGTGAAAGGCCTGTGTTGTTTGACCCATCCACCCCCCCAACCTGCCTCCCTACGCAGAATTTCATGCTTTCATACTCTCTACTGTTGTCTCTAGATATTACTCTCTACTGCTGTCTCTCTACATACTACTCTCTACTGTTGTCTCTCTAGATATTACTCTCTACTGTTGTCTCTAGATATTACTCTCTATTGCTGTCTCTCTTCATACTACTCTCTAGTGTTATCTCTCTACATACTACTCTCTACTGTCGTCTCTCTTCATACTACTCTCTAGTGTTGTCTCTCTACATACTACTCTCTACTGCTGTCTCTCTACATACTACTCTCTACTGTCGTCTCTCTTCATACTACTCTCTACTGTTGTCTCTCTACATACTACTCTCTACTGCTGTCTCTCTACATACTACTCTCTACTGTCGTCTCTCTTCATACTACTCTCTACTGTTGTCTCTCTACATACTACTCTCTACTGCTGTCTCTCTACATACTCCTCTCTACTGTTGTCTCTACATACTACTCTCTACTGTTGTCTCTCTACATACTACTCTCTACTGTCGTCTCTCTTCATACTACTCTCTACTGTCGTCTCTCTTCATACTACTCTCTACTGTTGTCTCTCTCCTCTCTACCGTTGTCTCTACATACTACTCTCTACTGTCGTCTCTCTTCCTACTACTCTCTACTGTTGTCTCTCTACATACTACTCTCTACTGTCGTCTCTCTACATACTACACTCTACTGTCGTCTCTCTTCCTACTACTCTCTACTGTTGTCTCTCTACATACTACTCTCTACTGTTGTCTCTCTGCATACTCCTCTCTACCGTTGTCTCTCTACATACTACTCTCTACTGTTGTCTCTACATACTACTCTCTACTGACATCTCTCTTCATACTACTCTCTACTGTTGTCTCTCTTCATACTACTCTCTACCGTTGTCTCTCTACATACTACTCTCTACCGTTGTCTCTCTACATACTACTCTCTACTCTTGTCTCTCTACATACTACTCTCTACTGTTGTCTCTCTACATACTACTCCCTACCGTTGTCTCTCTACATACTGCTCTCTACTGTGGTAGATTTTGTAAATCCCCCTGAGACAGTTTCACAACGTTAACGACATGTTAAAAACCGCGACCGTTACCTTCTCTGGTTTAGATATGAGGACAGAAAACGCTCCCGTGGGTCGTATTAGAGGGGAGGAACAAACGACAGATATCCTCGTACGGTTTGGACAACTGGTTGGTTTTGGTGCCTAAGTTTAACCGTCACGTTTCCCAGCGTTAAATAGAACCACATATTTCATAGGATTAATATGATCCATTGTGCCGTTTGTGATGTTGTGAGATATCATACAACCTTTTGATAAGAATACGTTGAATATGGACAGCCAACATCTGCATCTTAAATTTGCTTTTTCAAAAAGGCTGATGTGGGAAAAACACACAAGAGAGAATCAGATATTTCTTAAAAACTTAAAAACTTTATTTGGCCAACAGAAACATGTCATTTAAAACAATTAATGCCATACAATCCCTGACGCTGCAGCGTTAACATACAAAGCACACAAAATAAAAAGATTTCCAGTCTGATCAGATCAGTTCAAACATCAGTCTGAGGTTTCCCTCGTCTTCGTACCGCAAAATGGTTCTCCGTCTTGTAGCTGATTCCTAACGGCTCTCACTAGTCAGTGCTAACAGTGCTAACCGGTTAGCCGCCCACATGTCATAGCTTTATATATATAAAATAGAGATGTTCCGATACCGATACCGGTATCGGTATTGTCTCCGATACTGCTTAAAATGCTGGTATCGGTATCGGGAAGTACTGGAGTTTATGCACCGATCAGATACCACGTAATAAAGCCCTAAAGAAAATCTACGTTAAAGTAGTTCATTTATGTTCTTTTTCCGTTATAACTGACTGTCAAACTGGATAATAAAAGAAAGTTTTGGGACGTTCATTATTTGTGTTTGTTCATGTTTCACAAAGAGTTTAACCTGAGCCAGACTGACAACAAAGATAGAAATCATATCACATCCATACAGGGATAGTAGTATACAGTTGTTAAAACATAATAAAATATATGACACACTGGTATCGGATCGGTACTCGGTATCGGCCGATACGCAAGTTCAGGTATCGGAATCGGTATCGGGAAGCAAAAAATGGTATCAGGCCATCTCTACTATAAAACCAAGGAGTTTTGGCCATTTCTTCGCTGTTTTCTCTCTTTTTGCTGGCAGCTTTCTCTACAGAGCCCCCCCCTACAGGTTTCTCTATAGAGCCCCCCTACAGCTTTCTCTACAGAGCCCCCCTACAGGTTTCTCTATAGAGCCCCCCTACAGCTTTCTCTATAGAGCTCCCCTACAGGTTTCTCCATAGAGCCCCCCCTACAGGTTTCTCTATAGAGCCCCCCCTACAGGTTTCTCTATAGAGCCTCCCTACAGGTTTCTCTATAGAGCCCCCCTACAGGTTTCTCTATAGAGCTCCCCTACAGGTTTCTCTATAGAGCTCCCCTACAGGTTTCTCTATAGAGCCCCCCTACAGGTTTCTCTATAGAGCCTCCCTACAGGTTTCTCTATAGAGCCCCCCCTACAGCTTCAGAATAGATATTTGGCAGCTCCGATGTTTACTTGTGTCTGACTCCTCTCTCGGTCAGTCTGCTGTTTCCTCTTTCTCTGTTCCTCTGACAATGCTTTCCTAGCTTTCTGCTCTTTATAGCCGGCTCAGCCATGATGATAGTGTGAAAAACTCCATGGCTACCTTGTTAGCCGGTTCCTGAATGGGCGTATGTGTGCAGTGCCGTGAAGCAATTAGTTACATTGCGAGACCTGATATCACGCCATACTTCCTGACGCTGCGCAAGGGTGGTTTTTCCATTCAAAGGCGCTAGGAGGAGCGAGACAACCACCATTCAACCCGAAAAAAAGTATTCCAATGACTCCGAAGCTGTTCAGTTAAGGTAAATTAAGCTAAAAAAAAACTGCATAGTTCCCCTTTAAGTTTTCGGTTTGGTTGGTTGGTTGGTTGTCTGTCTGTCAGCCGGATTACAGGAAAACCTCTGGCCCGATTTCCATGAAACTTAGTGGAATGAATAGTGAATACAACATACAAATTTGGAGTGGATTCGAATCACATAGCGGGTTTAAACGGTCGTTAACATTGTGCAATAAGAGCGTTGCCTTTGGCGGATTCTCCGAGTGCTCTTCTAATTCTTACTGATTCTCAAATCGTACCGAAATCAAGCTTTTTTTTTAGAACGACTATTGATTGTAACTGCAAAAACTGAAATAAAACTTTGTTTACAATGATTACTAACAAGATACAGAAATGAGGATACAATGTGGAAACCCCTTGTTTGGTTTATAGTCACAAAAGAGTTGGTTTGTGATTATCAAAGATGCTTCCTAAAAAAAAAGGCATGGCAGTGGCTGTGTGCCGCTATTTATCGCAACGGAAGTTAAAACAGATGTGCATTTTGCTAAAAACAACCAGTAAGTCTTCACGCTTGAAGTCTTTTCTCTTTTAAAATCAAAACATACGGTTTAAAAACTGTTCTGATAACGCAGCCGCAATTACGTTTAACTTGTGGGACATTTTTTCCGTAGTTTATTCCTTGTGCTGTCTTCCTGTTTGTTGTTTTATAAAGCATAAAGTATATATCTTCACATAAGTCTGTGTTACATCTTCTTAGCCAACTTCATTCCAACTTATTACTGCTAGTTTTAAACTTCATTCTGGAATTCATAGTCAAAAAACCTAATTCATATAAAATTACGCCTAATTTCTGAGTTAAAAAAACACAGAAATTATGAAATATTTTAGCAAATAGTTAAGATCAGAGGAATGTATGTTGATGCATAATTACAGCCCTTTTCGTGATTGGAACGTCTGTGTAATGTTTGGGCAATTTGGTTGAAAGAAATTCATATTTTTGATAAAGAAACTTTGAAAATGGGTCAGATTCGACCAGAGGAAAAGATAAGGGTTACTTAAAGGTGCCAACGTATTCCAGGCGCCGCTGTAAATGTGTTTCCCTTCTTTTATTTCTCATAAGTCTTTTAAAAATGAACGTGATTCAAGACGTAAAGAGGCCAAGAAGATGTTGCACCTGAAAACTTACTTGGACAAACAGCACCAATGTGAGATTTAAGCAGTGTTGTAGGCGAGACTACCTAAACCGAGACCAAGTCATCGCCAAGACCAGAGTGGATCGAGACCAAGACAAACTCTTTGGGCCCTATCTTGCACCCGGCGCAGTGCAAAGCCCGACGCAAGTCTTCGTAGTTCTTGAAATAAAATCCTGAGTCCTCTTCATCCGAGACCGAGACAAGACAAAATAAAAATGTGGTTGATTCCGATACGAGACAGAGACCTTCAAAAACTGGTGTTGACCATGGCCCTATTTTAACGATTTAAGCACGCCGTGAAGCGCCTGGCGCAGGTGTGTTTAGGGTGTGTCCAAATCCACTTTTGCTAGTTTGACGGTGGAAAAAAGGGTCTGTGTGCCGGGTGCATGGTTCCAAAGGGTTGTACTTAGTGTCTTCATTAATCAGAGGTGTGTTTTGGGCGTAACATGCAATCAACCAATCAGAGATCATCTCCCATTCCCTTTAAAATCCAGGCGCGTTTGGACCATGGAGCATTGCTATTATGATGGAGGATTTGCACCGTAATATTTTTATTTGTAATCTTCTGTGTGTGTGTGTGTGTGTGCGTCCCTGTGTGTGTGTGTGTGTGTGTGTGTGTGTGTGTGTGTGTGTGTGTGCTGCTGTGCGTCCCTGTGTGTGTAACAAGCATAGTGTGCACGCTGTGTACGAGCCTAGGAGCATTTTACTAATGCTCTGTTAAAATAACAATGAAATGCTGCGTTATTGACTTTAGACCAGGTTTTTGTTGGTCAATGGTGCCATCACTTCCTGCTGCCTCAAGATAGCAATACTCCCAGAATGCACCTGAACACACCTCCCTGTAAGACCAGCACGCCCAGAATGCACCTGAACACACCTCCCTGTAAGACCAGCACGCCCAGAATGCACCTGAACACACCTCCCTGTAAGACCAGCACACCCATGGGCGCAAAGTTGGGCGCAGGTGCATTTGTTATTTAAACGACGTGGGCGCTGGACGGTAAACTGACAACTGCGTCGGTCTTAAACTAGCAAAGACACTGGCGTCAGGCTTTGCACTGCACCGGGTGTAAGATAGGGCCCAAAGACCCATCTCGGGTACTACAACACTGGATTTAAGCTTTATCTTTCTAACAAATCGTTGCAGTTTTATAAGAGAAAAGACTTCACGGAGGAGGACTAACTGTCTGGTCAACTTTCCAACCAACGAAGAGAACTTGCAGCCGTTTCCCTGAGCTTTTCCAAACCATCCGAGACACGGCTGTTTCAGTTTACCAACAACAAACAACGACCCTTTTCCACCAAAAGAACCCAGAAACGACAGGAAATGTACTTTCAAGCAACAAAGGAACTTCTTCTTTGGGCTGTGCCTGATTTTGGGGAAGTGAGTGTCTGTCTAAGATCCACAGAGACATTTAGCCAAAAGGATGAAATAAAAAAAGAAATAGTTTCAAAAGCTATGACGCACAATTCCCAAGATGTCACACATTCTCCAGGCAGCAAACACGCACAGATTCGTCTCTGATTTAACCCTTGTGTTTTCCTCGGGTCAAATTTGACCCGTTTTCAAAGTTTTTTATATCCGAAATATGGGTTTCTGTCAACCAAATTGCCCAAAAATAACTTGGATGCATGATGCACGTTGTATGGAAGCCATAAAACATTCTTCGCAGGTGATTAGTGATTACTTTCATTGCATGTTGGGTGTTTTTATGCAATTTTATAGCAATTTAAAAAAAAAAAAAATGAAATGGTTTTACTAAACTTTGACATAAACTGTGATCCACTCAACATCCTCTGATCTTAACTATCAGTCCAAATAATTGATAATTTCTGTGTTTTTATTAT
>NC_050181.1:32117002-32134502 GCF_008315115.2 Sander lucioperca
TGGCTAGTAGTCCTTACCTAGGTACTGTCTGAAAATGAGCATAATATGAGCACTTTAAGTCTTTTTAAGACCCTGTGGAAACCCCTCTCATCTCCTTCATCTAAAATGCATGTTTTTGGAAGTTGGAGTTTCCAAAGTTTCCAAAACCTCCGATATATCGGGTGTAATATGGGAGAGTTTTACAGCAGACGTGTTTATCTTACAGACAGGTTGTTGATCCGCATGCGGCTGATGGTTCGGCGGTAGTAGCTGAAGTCGTTCTGGATGGCCGGGTTGGTCATCTGGAACAAAGAGAGGAGGAAGGGTGGATGAGGTGGAGGTAACGGACGGGAGGAATAGAGCAGGAGGAAGAGGAGGAGGAGGAGGAGTGTGAGCGGACCTTGAGTTCGTCGAAGCGCAGCGTGAAGTGCAGGATGTGGGCGAACTGGCGAGCCAGAGACTGTTTCTGCTCCAGGTGCTGGGTGGGAGTCGAGGAGGAGCTGGTCAGGACGTCCAGGAGACACCGCAGACTGGACTCTGACGGGGGGAGGGGGGAGGGGGAGAGAGACAGGGAGGGGAGACAGGAGGGAAGACAGGAGGGACAGAGAGGGAGACAGGAGGGAAGACAGAAAGACAGAGACAGAAAGGGAGACAGAGAGACAGAGAGGGAGGTAGACAGAGAGAGAGACAGAGAGGGAGACAGACAGAGAAAGAGACAGGGAGGGAGACAGGAGGGGAGACAGGGAGGGAGACAGGAGGGAAGACAGGAGGGAAGACAGGAGGGACAGAGAGGGAGACAGGAGGGAGACAGAAGGGAGACAGGAGGGAGACAGGGAGATAGACAGGGAGATGGACAGAGAAAGCGACAGAGAGGGAAGACAGGAGTGGAGATGGGGGAGAGAGAGAGGGAGACAGGGAGGGACGCACACACACGCACGCACGCACGCACGCACGCACACACGCACGCACGCACACACACACACACACAGACAGATAGACAGACAGACAGGAAGGACATTATTATTCTCCTGTATTGTTCAAACCTTCTCACGTGTTTTTAGGAATCCTGTCCATCTCAACATCAGATCTGAATACTGAGACCTCGTTAAAACCAGAAGCTCCAACGTTTAAATCTACATCAAAGACATGACAGTACCCATCTTTATTTCTCACTTCCTGCTGTTCTTTAATCCCCGGATGTAGCACAAGTAGACACAGCTCAGTTACTTTTGGGGAGAAGGTTGGTGCATATTATTTGAGGGAGACATATCTGCCTCTTCTACATATTGGGGGGGACATACAGTATCCCCTGCATCCGCCCTGAAATCTACGCCCATGTCAGGAAGAGGAAGTGAAGGATGACAGCATGTATCATGTTGGAGCGGCTCCACATTGTGTCTTGCAGCAGCGTGAGTAGGGTTGGGTATGGTTTTTTTTTTTTTTCGATACCGGTGCTAAAGCAGTACTTTTAAAACGGTGCCGGTGCCTAAACGGTGCCTGAACCGAAAAGAAAGGTACTAAACAACAGTCGGCGACATTTAAGAACAACTTGTTTATTACTACGGCCATATGGTCAAAATTAAATGATTTAATAGTAATGTAATAACTAACTTATAATAAACAATAACTTATTTCACCAGTAAATTGCTGCTGAATGACAAAAACAACCACCAGATGGGAAAAGGGTATTTTACCATAACTTTGAATGCACCGCGAGGCTGTAGGTTACCAGTTTCAGTGAACGCACCGTCTGTGTTTCTCCGACGTCGTCATCTGCTGCGCTGCAGAGCAGACTGTTGAAATACAGTCACACTTTACACTGTTTAACGTTAGCTGTCAGCAGTTTAACCTGTTTAATCCAGCTGCTAGCTAAAGCTAGGCTAACGTTACCTGCTGTTGAGTGGAGTGGAAAGTCAGGCACCGAAATAAGGCACCGAAATTTTCCTTCTTATTTGGTCTCCTTACTACCGTTTAGGTCGGAACCGGTGCCCTATTGGCACCGCGTTTCGGTACCCAACCCTAAGCGTGAGACCGTTTGTTTGCAGGGTCAGCATGTGTCTCTCTGAAGTAGGAGAAGGACTGAGAGGGTTCCAGGTTCTTACCGAGCTTCTGGGAGAACTCGTAGAAGGTTTTCAGTTTTCCGACCAGAGGAACAACAGCTGACCAGGCCTTCTCCTGAACCCCCTCCACTCCAGGATTCTGGATCGCC
Organism: Sander lucioperca; assembly: GCF_008315115.2. Taxonomy (NCBI): domain Eukaryota; kingdom Metazoa; phylum Chordata; class Actinopteri; order Perciformes; family Percidae; genus Sander; species Sander lucioperca. Next base: position 32,119,191 of record NC_050181.1, read on the forward strand.
TGAACACACACACACACACACACACACAGACAGACAGACAGACAGACAGACAGACACACACACACACACACACACACACACAGAAAATGTAGACTTAGTCTATATTCATGTGTGTGAAATAGGGCTGTCAAAATTGCTCAGAAATGACGGTCGAATATTCCCTCTAAAAAAACACATAATATTCAATCTGGTTGCGCATGCGCATTTTGTCAATGACACGCATTACGTCAATAACAGGACAAATGAATACAAAGAGACATAACTACTTGTATAGGTAGTCTATTTAAGTTTAAACATATTTGAGAACGTATTACTGACACAAAAACAAGTAAATCAAATGATGGCCAAGACCGCAGACCTCACGCTTGCTCGCTCGCTCACTCACTCGAGCAGTTTCTCTCTCTCGCCCTCACGCTCTCTGCCCTCACGCTCTCTGCCCTCACTCTCTCTCTGCCCTCACGCTCTCTCTGCCCTCACGCTCTCTCTGCCCTCACTCTCTCTCTGCCCTCACGCTCTCTGCCCTCACTCTCTCTCTGCCCTCACGCTCTCTGCCCTCACTCTCTCTCTGCCCTCACGCTCTCTGCCCTCACGCTCTCTCTGCCCTCACGCTCTCTCACCCTCACTCTCTCTGCCCTCACTCTCTCTCTGCCCTCACGCTCTCTCGCCCTCACGCTCTCTCGCCCTCACGCTCTCTCACCCTCACTCTCTCTGCCCTCACTCTCTCTCGCCCTCACTCTCTCTCTGCCCTCACTCTCTCTCGCCCTCACGCTCTCTCTGCCCTCACGCTCTCTCGCCCTCACTCTCTCTCGCCCTCACGCTCTCTCTCGCCCTCACGCTCTCTCTCGCCCTCACGCTCTCTCTGCCCTCACTCTCTCTGCCCTCACTCTCTCTCTCGCCCTCACGCTCTCTGCCCTCACGCTCTCTCGCCCTCACTCTCTCTCTGCCCTCACTCTCTCTCGCCCTCACGCTCTCTCTGCCCTCACGCTCTCTCGCCCTCACTCTCTCTCGCCCTCACGCTCTCTCTCGCCCTCACGCTCTCTCTCGCCCTCACGCTCTCTCTGCCCTCACTCTCTCTGCCCTCACTCTCTCTCTCGCCCTCACGCTCTCTCTCGCACTCATGCTCTCTCTCTGCCCTCACGCTCTCTCGCCCTCACGCTCTCTCTGCCCTCACGCTCTCTCTCGCCCTCACGCTCTCTCGCCCTCACGCTCTCTCTCTGCCCTCACGCTCTCTCGCCCTCACGCTCTCTCTCTGCCCTCACGCTCTCTCGCCCTCACGCTCTCTCTCTGCCCTCACGCTCTCTCGCCCTCACGCTCTCTCGCCCTCATGCTCTCTCTCTGCCCTCACGCTCTCTCTGCCCTCACGCTCTCTCTGCCCTCACGCTCTCTCGCCCTCACGCTCTCTCTGCCCTCACGCTCTCTCGCCCTCACGCTCTCTCTGCCCTCACGCTCTCTCTGCCCTCACGCTCTCTCGCCCTCACGCTCTCTCTGCCCTCACGCTCTCTCGCCCTCACGCTCTCTCTGCCCTCACGCTCTCTCGCCCTCACGCTCTCTGCGCAGTGTGCGGCTGTGCGCATAACGGTTTAAAATGAACAACAATAAACACATTTTGAGTGCTGATCAAGAGTTTTGTGCAAGCAATTTAAGGTCGTGACTATTGTCCCAAATATAGCAGGCTTCATTCAGTGATTGAAACAAATATTATTAACATTAATTTAGGTTTCCCAGTAGCCGATATAGAACCGACATTGAACGCTCCGAGCGAGCTGTACTGTGGTAAACATGGAGCTTTTCCTTGACATGGAAAATAATCAAACCAGTGGAAGCAGTGCATTCAACCTTTATTCATGCATATCTCTTGCATACAACTTTATCTTGCGGCTCAACTATTTTACCTCCTACCGACCAAAATCCAAAGTACTTCCAGACATGGCTTTTTAGATTTTGGGGGGTTAAAATCGCTTTCTCTGATGCGGTCGGGTTGGGCTCTGCACTTTCTGCCATCTTCAATGCAAGACAAGTCAACTTTCAGCAGTGAGGCTGTGCCAGACAGTGGGACTCCTGTGACCTGTCCCTGAACCCTCAGGCCGCTAGCAGACAGACAGACAACCAGACAGACAGCCAGACAGCCTCTGCTACCGCCAGCGTTTTTTCCACATTTTTTTTTTTTAATTTGAATATTAATTTTCACCTTCGAAATTCGTTTTTTAAAAGCTATTCGAATATATATTCGAATTTAGAATATTCGTTGACAGCCCTAGTGTGAAACAAATGAATAAGCCAATGAAATGAATGAGTAAAGGACTCACCTGTCGTATCTCCTCTCCTGCTCCTCTGTACGTCTGCAGGTCTTCCAGGACGACCCGAGCCTCCATCAGCACCTGGTTCACCTCCTCCCACACCGCTGTCTCCGACTGAGAGGGCTGGGCGTCTGCAGGGAGGTCAAAGGTCAAACACACACTCCCCGCTGTCTGTCTGTCTGTCTATCTGTGTGTGTGTGTGTGTGTGTGTGTGTGTGTGTATGCCTGTCTGTGTGTGTGTGTATGCCTGTCTGTCTGTCTGTCTGTGTGTGTGTGTGTGTGTGTGTGTGTGTATGCCTGTCTGTGTGTGTGTGTGTGTGTGTGTGTGTGTGTGTGTGTGTGTGTGTGTGTGTGCCTGTCTGTGTCTGTGTGTGTGTGTGTGTGTGTGCGTCTGTCTGTCTCTCTATCTGTTTGTGTGTGTCTGTGTGTGCCTGTCTGTCTGTCTGTCTGTCTCTCTATCTGTTTGTGTGTGTCTCTGTGTGCCTGTCTGTCTGTCTGTCTGTCTGTCTGTCTGTCTGTCTGTGTGTGTGTGTGTGTGTGTGTGTGTGTGTGTGTGTGCGTGCGTGTGCGTGTGTGTGCCTCACTCTCAAAGTCCAGGAAGAAGTTTCCACCATTGTTGTCGATGTCTCTGGTTAACACCTTGATTAGGTTCCCCATGCTGTACACACACACACACACACACACACACACACACACACACACACACACACACACACACACACAAACACACAAACACAAACACACACACAGTAAAATATTCCAGCGTCAGACAGAGAGGACATTTCGTGTGATTAAAGTTAGGAATCAGCTGTACCTTAGCAGAAATACAGGGTCAGACACCAAAGTGTCTGGTTTAGCTTTAGTCAGTAATAGATATATACTTATACTTCCATTCAGTAGATGTCCCCATAGAGTTACTGTACTTGGATGTTGAATTAGTTTTAGTTACAGAGATAAAAAAAGAATATTTCTAGGACTCGACAAAATAACTTTTGGCCTCCATCCGTTAGTTAGTTAGTTAGTTAGTTAGTTAGTGTAATTGTGTGACTTTGGTGCTTTAAAGAGTTAGGAGCTAACAAAACTAAAGGCCCTGTTTACACAAATACGCTCATGGGTGAAAACAACAAAATATTTTTTACATTACATGTCATTTAGCTGACGCTTTTATCCAAAGCGACTTACAACTGCTATATATATCAGAGGTAACACGCCTCTGGAGCAACTAGGGGTTAAGTGTCTCGCTCAGGGACACATTGGCCCAATCCCAAAGTCCGGACTGACAGACTCACGGACTTTGGTGCGCGTTCTCGCGAAATTCGTAAGGGCTTAGGATTGTCCCAATGTCGAATTTCAAAGGGCGTGAGTGTTTGAGGACACACTTACCGAGCCCTTTCCGTGAGTCTGCATCGATGCAGACTTCACCAAAGGGAATTACCCACAGTTCAAAGCATTGTGACGTTTACCGCGGAGACCGTAGGGAAATCCGGAAATTACAAAAGGTGAACAACAGCACGACACACGACCACGGAGCAGACCAGCCTGTCGTCCAGCTTGTTAAACAAGAGGTTGAAAACGTGGAATCAGGCAGCCGTCTGCTGGGTCTCGGCCGTGTGGAAAGCTACAAACTTAAAATGAAAATTCCCAAACCGGCAAGTGTCAGCAACATCTTTGTTATTAAACGTCGCCAAGGCTTTGGGATTGGGCCATTGGTTGATGTATCGCAGTGGGAATCGAACCCAGGTCTCTCACACCAAAGGCATGTGTCGTATCCACTGCGCCATCACCACCCCATTTTATTAGATGTTTCTTTCGTTTAGACGGCAAGGGCGTTTTTGGGGCTTAAAAATGCAAAAAAGTGAAACCACCTTCCAGACTAAAGGGTGATAACGCAAAAGTCTGCTCTGATCTGCTCACGGTAGCTCTCGTCGCATACAGTACAGTACAGTATATTACAGTACAGTACAGTACAGTACAGTATATTACAGTACAGTACAGTACAGTATATTACAGTACAGTACAGTACAGTATATTACAGTACAGTACAGTATAGTACAGTATAGTACAGTATATTACAGTACAGTACAGTATAGTACAGTATAGTACAGTACTGTATAGTACAGTACAGTATATTACAGTATACAGTATAGTACAGTACAGTACAGTACAGTATATTACAGTACAGTACAGTATATTACAGTACAGTACAGTATAGTACAGTATAGTACAGTATATTACAGTATATTACAGTACAGTATAGTACAGTATATTACAGTATAGTACAGTACTGTATAGTACAGTACAGTATATTACAGTATACAGTATAGTACAGTACAGTACAGTATATTACAGTACAGCAGTGTTTTTCAACCTTTTTTGAGCCACGGCACATTTTTTACATAAAAAAAATCCCGCAGCACACCACCAACCAAAAATGTTACAAAATGACACATTGTAGCCTAATAAGATCAGAATCTGAATTTTTCCTTTTTAAAAATGTATCCATGGCTGTTGCAGGCTTACATCGATGATCTCGGCCCTACTGCTTACATCCTGTCATCGCCACCTTGTGGCAGTAATTCTATTGTCTTAAATCAACAAGGTCATTATTGCGCTATACTGCCACCTACTGACACAGACTATTATTTAATTTCTCTGCCAGTCATCACATTGCAGGTACAGATGTGCATCACTGGCAAATTATTTGCAGTAACTCAATACAAAAATTTTGTTGGACCAATCTGATAATTTCCCACGGCATACAGGACGATCTCTCACGGCACGGCACACTAGTGTGCCGCGGCACAGTGGTTGAAAATCACTGTAGTACAGTACAGTACAGTATATTACAGTACAGTACAGTACAGTATCCTACTATACCTGTATCCTCCAGGTACAGGATACTGCTGAAGTCTATATATTTTGACTGTCCACGCCCTGTTGTGCCTTTGTAATCTAAGGTTGTTTGGAGCAATAACTCCAGCTCCTCGTCTGTCCAGACAAAATTGTCAACTTTTGTTGTTCGCTTGGCGCTACTAGGGAGAGGAGAGGAGGAGAGGGAGAGAGGAGGAGGAGAGGGAGAGAGGAGGAGGAGAGGGAGAGAGGGAGAGAGGAGGAGAGGGAGAGACAGAGGAGAGAGGGGGAGGAGAGGGAGAGCAGGAGGAGAGGAAAGGAGGAGGAGAGAGAGAGGGAGAGAAGAGAGGGAGAGGGAGAGGGATGGGGAGAGAGGAGGAGGAGAGGGAGAGGGAGAGAGGAGGAGAGGGAGAGAGGAGGAGGAGAGGGAGAGAGGGAGAGAGGAGAGGGAGAGAGGAGGAGGAGAGAGGAGGAGGAGAGGGAGCGGAGGAGGAGAGGGAAAGAGAAGGAGGAGAGAGGAGGAGGAGAGGGAGAGAGGGAGAGGGAGAGAGGAGGAGGAGAGAGGAGGAGGAGAGGGAGCGGAGGAGGAGAGGGAAAGAGAAGGAGGAGAGAGGAGGAGGAGAGGGAGAGAGGGAGAGAGAGAAGTAGGAGGAAGGTTCTACGCAGGCGCGTGGACTTGGCGGTGTTGTGTAACGGTGCTTCACGCTACCACCTAGCTGCCTGCTGTGATTACTACATCACATTTCACAGATTTCCCCCCCAAAACACTCGTCTAAACGCAGAATAAAAAGTGAAAACGCAACGCCACTTTTGCGTTTTTCTCTTCAGATCGTTTCCACCTAAGACCCTAACTAACCGATGGAGGCAGCGGTAGAGCAGCAACTCCCATCGTGTTCTGCGAGGTAAAATGTCTGTTTTTGTTAAAGGAGTCTGGTGGCTTTGCAGAGAGCAGAGATAACTGGCTTCAGTTCCCCCGTCTGAAATACTCAAGTAAAGTACAAGTATCTCGTGGCCAGGTTAGCTCAGTTGGTAGAGCAGACGCACATATACAGTATATATATATATATATATATAGCCTATATACTCTGCAAAAAAAGAAACGTCCTCTCACTTTCAACTGCTTTAATTTTCAGCCAACTTAACATGCGTAAAACTTTGTATGAACATAAAAAAATTCAACTACTAAGAACTAACCTGAACAACGTTTCACAGACATGTGACTAACAGAAATGGAAAAATAGGTCCCTGAACAAAGGATGGTTAAAATCAAAAGTCCCAGTCAGTGTCTGGTGTGGCCACCAGCTGCATTAAGTACTGCAGTGCATCTCCTCCTCATAGACTGCACTAGGTTTGCCAATTCTTGCTGTGAGATGTTACCCCACTCTTCCACCAAGGCATCTGCAAGTTCCCGGACATTTCTGGGTGGGCATGGTTCTCGCCCTCACCCTCCGATCCAACAGGTCCCAGACATGCTCAACGGGATTGAGATCCGGGCTCTTCGCTGGCCATGCAGAACACTAACATTCCTGTCTTGCAGGAAATCGTGCACAGAACGAGCGGTACGGCTGGTGGCGTTATCATACTGGAGGGTCATGTCAGGACGGGCCTGCAGGAAGGGGACCACATGAGGGAGGAGGAGGTCTTCACTGTAACGTTCTGCAACTTTTGATTTTAACCATCCTTTCTTCAGGGACACATTCTTCCATTTCTGTTAGTCACATGTCTGTGAAACGTTGTTCAGTTTAGTTCTTAGTAGTTGAATTTTTTTATGTTTATACAAAGTTTTACGCATGTTAAGTTGGCTGAAAATAAAAGCAGTTGAAAGTGAGAGGACGTTTCTTTTTTTGCTGAGTATATGTATGTATATATATATATATATAGTCTAGCACTTTGAATTACAACAATATACTGCACGTTAACCTTCGAGCTACTTACTGTGAGTGTAAAAAGGAAACTCAACGTTCTGAAAATAAACACCCTAAAATAAAGGCGTGCAGCTCTGCAGAGCGATGCAGCTCGGTGTGATTCTGTGAGCTGCAAACTGAGCTGGAAACGGCGTCTTCTCTTTTACAAAAACAGTTCAAAAAGAGGAAGTGATGAAGTCTCTGAAAGTTTTGGCCTAAATTTAAAACAGAGGAAGTAAAGCAGACGGTGAAAAGACAGTGTGAGAAAGACAGCAGCACGCTGAATGTAAAGAGCTTGTTCTGATGTTTTTCGGCACTTTATTTTGACGCTTTTCAATACTTTTTGTCTCTTTGTGTTCACACGCTGAAAAACATCCAAACATCCAAATATTTTGGAGCTTCATCGCGAGAGAATATTTCCTCTTGTGTTGGAGGGAAGAAATGTTCAGTACCACTTGTACTTTGCTGCACGTTTGCAGCCAAACTCTGTGCACCAAAAACACATTATTTCAGCCTTTTAAATACCGTTAATTTCTCATCTTTTGCTACGACTTCTTCGAGAAGCATTTAAAGGATGTATACCCGAGTTTATTCGTGTGATTAAGGATATGTTTCATGTATTCTCTGCAGGTTTTATAGGATATCTGTATTCACTTACAGTATTTCTTTGTTTATAACCTTTTTAAAAACTGTCCTCACCACACATGCGGTGTCTTTTCATTTCTGCACCAACTCAGCAGTCAGCGTGACTTCTCATTTTAACATTTTTGAGTATAAAGCTGCCAGGAAACCAAAATACAGGGAACCGGATGTATAGACGTCTATAAAAATACAAGTCTTCAGTGCTAATCACTCACAAGTTTCATTGTAGAACAGTTCAAGGTTGTGCATGTTTAGTTTCATGATTTATGCACGTAAATACTGCAAAACACGCTAGTTGCAGCTCAACATCTGCCTCCATCGGTTAGGTTTTTAGTGTTATTGTGTGACAAGATGTCCTTTAAGTTGCCGTTGCAGCAAAGTTTAGCCGTGGTTGTCATTGGTCCAGTATTAATAGTGAACGTTGTAACTGGCAGCCACAGAACGGGCTGCAATGTAACCCTACAGGACAAATGTTCGGCGTCAGTCAGCGTCCACTAAAAGTTCTGTTTTTGCCGCTGACAGACTCAGATTATTATTCTAAGTGTCTGGCAACATTATGAAAGGATCCCTACAGAGATAGACCTTTTAAAACCTCTTTACGACCTTTCTGTTTAACCAGAAACAGCTCTGAAGTCACTAGCGCTAAACCCACCAGACTCCATTTAAAAAAGCAATACGTTTAGCGTGTATAGAGCCAACATATTCTCACATGTAAATCAGTAAACTATGTGTTTATTTCAACCAAAACTAGAGTTATGATGGTTGGAAAAGTGGAAAGACGACCCAAAATGGCTTTTCATAGTTTTATTTTGTTTCTGTCGACTTTGAATGAATTGTATTTTACGATGCTAAAATTAGTGTTTATTTAAATGGAGTCTGGTGGGTTTAGCGAACGCAATTTCACGGATGTTTTTATGTTTAAAAAAAGGATCTTACTCTTTAACAGAAAGGTCGACCTCCTTAGAAATCCTTTCCATAATGTTGTCAGACACTTAGAATATTAATCTGAGTCTGTCAGCAGCAACAACAGAACTTTAGTGAAGGTAAATACAAGCTGGACAATTGTCCTATTAACTTACATTACAGCTTGTTTCTCCGCTGCCGACTGCAGCGATCTCTCTAAATACTGGACCGATGTCACAGATTGTTGTTGGATGCATGTCTAACAAACTCAACACTCTCAGGTCTGACGCTCCACAAACGCATCACAGAATACTAACACCAAACGCTCTCAGGTCTGACGCTCCACAAACGCATCACAGAACACTAACAAACTCAGAATATTAAAGGTTACATATGTTGTATGTTACATTTCTACTGTTTAGAAACTAAAGCCAACTCCATTTCTCCTCTTCAGTTTCTGCAGATCCTTCTGGTTCTTCTTCTCCGTCGGGAAAACACGGCCGCGTTGCATTGTGGGATACAGGAGTAAATGTAGGCTACATCGTACGTGCACTCAAATGAGCTGTGCATTGTGGGCATAGGCGCCGGTTTATGTTTTCCTCCGTGGGTGCAAAAAGTAGTCAAAACAATGTTTGCATTTCAGAACCTTAGGAAATGGACAGCGGCCGTCACGAACACACACGCCTATTAAGTCAATAATAAAGCCGTAAAGTAGACTTTCAACTCAGGACAGCTCCACTTCTCACAGATACAGATATGATTGGAGATGAGAAGTTTAACTGACACGTAACCGCGATCAGCTTCGTGGGAAATTAAGAATCAATGCCACCTGTCTAGTAGCCTAGGCACACTATGACAGACGCTCCACTTAGCACCAACTGCAATGTTTAATTTTAAATGAATATAGCCTACTGGCAGTCTGGCACTGGGTGCTCAGTATTTTCCGTGGGTGCACCACGGTATCGGCGCCTATGATTGTGGGTATTTTATAGAGATGCACCGATTACAACTTTCTAGGCCGATTCCAATTTCCGATTTTCTTTGAGTTTCCGATTCCGATTTAATTTTTTCTAACCACTTTACAGCACACACACATATTTATTTTCTATCTTTTCTTTAATAGAACATGTTGTGAACAGATAATGGATCACTATAAAATAGAACTATATAAATTACTCCACACTTGTGACGAAAAGAGAGCTGAGCCAGAAGGCAAAGCTCTCAATCTACCGGTCAGTTTTCGTTCCTACCCTCACCTATGGTCATGAAGGCTGGGTCATGTCCGAAAGAACGAGATCCAGGGTACAAGCGGCCGAAATGGGTTTCCTCAGGAGGGTGGCTGGCGTCTCCCTTAGAGATAGGGTGAGAAGCTCAGTCATCCGTGAGGAGCTCGGAGTAGAGCCGCTGCTCCTTCGCGTCGAAAGGAGCCAGTTGAGGTGGTTCGGGCATCTGGTAAGGATGCCCCCTGGGCGCCTCCCTAGGGAGGTGTTCCAGGCACGTCCAGCTGGGAGGAGGCCTCGGGGAAGACCCAGGACTAGGTGGAGGGATTATATCTCCAACCTGGCCTGGGAACGCCTCGGGATCCCCCAGTCGGAGCTGGTTAATGTGGCTCGGGAAAGGGAAGTTTGGGGTCCCCTGCTGGAGCTGCTACCCCCGCGACCCGTTACCGGATAAGCGGAAGAAGATGGATGGAAGATGGATGAAATTACTCCTGGTGTGGGACATTCACACACATCTAAAGAGCAATGTTAGAACCATTTCCTTCTTTTCACATCCAATATCCAACTAAAGAAATGTGATTTAGGTTTTTGGTGTCGTCCCTCCACGCCCTACTTTCTCCTTGCAGGTGTTGCATATTGCAAACTTGTTATCTTCTGCACACACGCTGAAGAATTCCCAAACAGCTGACATGTTGCAGGTTAATTCACCAGGTTCCTACATGTGGGGAATAGCGCGACGCGCTTCACACCGCGAGTGGGTCCGTGTGTGCGTGCGTCCTTGAGAACTGTAACTGGTATAACTTATGTTGTCAGTTAATTGTAGCGTTGACCGGCATGAAATCACCATATGTCAGACTGACCTGCCGGTCGCCGGTCATGGCCGAGCACGTGAAAACCGGCCAATTCCGGTCACCGGCCGGTCTATCGGTGCATCTCTATTATTTTACAGCGGACTATATAGTGAACGGAATTTACAGCGGAGAATTGGAACACCATGTTGAACACACTACATAGAGCACTGTTACCGTGATGTCCAACACAGCTTGTAATACAGTCAACAGTACGGCTAATCCAACGCCTGACTAAAAAGATGTGTCTTTAGCTGCTTTTAAAAAATATAAACAAGAGACCGCCGCTTTCAAAACAGGAGGCAAAGCGTTCCCATCTAGGAGCCACTTGATCTCCTTGGTGGCATTTTCTCTGACATTTAAGTTTAAAGCACCAAAGAGAAGCAGCGCTTTCATAGATCAGGCCCGGCGCAGCACAAAGCACAACCAAGTGTCTTTGTTAGTTTAAGACCGACGCAGTTGTCAGTTTCCCGTCCAGCACCCACGTCGTTTAAATACCAAATGCACCTGCACCCATCTGTGGCCCATGGTCTTACAGGGAGGTGTGTTCAGGTGCATTCTGGGCGTGCTGGTCTTACAGGGAGGTGCGTTCAGGTGCATTCTGGGCGTGCTGGTCTTACAGGGAGGTGTGTTCAGGTGCATTCTGGGCGTGCTGGTCTTACAGGGAGGTGTGTTCAGGTGCATTCTGGGAGTATTGCTATCTTGAGGCAGCAGGAAGTGATGGCACCATTGACCAACAAAAACCTGGTCTAAAGTCAATAACGCAGCATTTCATTGTTATTTTAACAGAGCATTAGTAAAATGCTCCTAGGCTCGTGCACAGCGGACGCACACTATGCTTGTTACACACACAGGGACGCACAGCAGCACACACACATGCAGAAGATTACAAATAAAAATATTATGGTGTAAATCCTCCATCATAATTCGATGAAAATAATGTAGAGCTGCTGCTGCTTCAAGTGGAGCTAAAGTGAACGTACTTCTGTTGTTGGAGAGTTTAATGTGAGATTCAGCAGAACTTCTAGTACTCGTCTGGAAATACTCAATAAAGTATTTTAACGGCAAATGGTGAAACACATGATGAGTGTTCCCCCAAAGGGAGGGAGGGAGAGAGACAGACAGACAGACAGACAGACAGACAGCGAGGGAGAGAGAGAGAGAGAGAGGGAGGGAGAGAGACAGGGAGAGAGACAGGGAGGGAGAGAGAGAGAGAGAGAGAGAGAGAGAGAGAGAGAGAGAGAGAGAGGGAGAGAGACAGGGAGGGAGAGAGAGAGAGAGAGAGAGAGAGAGAGAGAGAGAGGGAGAGAGACAGGGAGGGAGAGAGAGAGAGAGAGAGAGAGAGAGAGAGAGAGAGAGAGAGACAGAGAGAGAGAGAGACAGGGAGAGAGACAGGGAGGGAGAGAGAGACAGAGAGAGAGAGAGACAGGGAGAGAGACAGGGAGGGAGAGAGAGAGAGAGAGCGAGAAAGACAGACAGACAGACAGGGAGGGAGGGAGAGAGAGAGACAGACAAGGAGAGACAGACAGACAAGGAGGGAGAGACAGAGAGACAGACAGCTGTTGTTATTCTAGAAAACTAAAACTAAAATAAGCAGTGAAAGATATTTTAAGGAAACTGAAACTAAATGAAAACCTTCAAGAAAAGCTCAGACTAAACTGAAATACGCTGGAATGTAACTTAAGTACATGTACTCCAGTACTGTACTTCAGTACCAAATGTTGAGGTACTTGTACTTTACTTGGGTCTTTTCTTTTCATGCCACTTTCTACTTCTACTCACTACTAATCAGACCATTAAACACACAGCTGTCTGGATCCTTCACACCAGGGAAGTCAAAGTCTTTTTTTTTAACATTTTGGTAGCTTTTTTTCCTAATTTTTGCCGTTTTTGTTCCAACTTTTTTGTGGTTTTCTCAGACATTTGTCACCTTTTTGTAAATGTGTTGCTTTTCCCGACATTTTTGTACACATTTTGTTGACATGAAGCCCTACGAAAGTCATCAAAAGAGTTCCTTAGCCATCATAGAATTTAGCAAATCAAGCAAAACGATGATCATTTTATTCATTTTTTTTTAACAGCAACTGGTTTCACAGCCTGAATACCAGTCCTTCCAGAAAAATGTGGAGTTTTTTTGTGATTGTTGCAGGCAAAAATCCTTGATTATGCGGCACGTTTTCTTAAAAAAATGGAATATGGATTGATGGAATATGCGGGATATTTATGCAATTTTATGCGATGAAATTGCGGGAACTTGCATAAACTGCGGTTTCATCGTGGCTTCATCGCGGGGTTTGCAGCTTTTCGATGACGTTCACGTCACGTTATTACGTCACTTCATAACGTCACTTCATAACGTCACTTCATAACGTCACTTCATAACGTCACTTCATAACGTCACTTCAGAACGTCACTTCATAACGTCACTTCATAACGTCACTTCATAACGTCACTTCATAACGTTCCCATGGCAACAGGGGAAAATGGCTGCTCTTGTGTGAAGTAAACGCAACATTTTTCAACTTTCTGCTAAGATATATGTGACTTTTTTGCAACGAAAATGCGGGGATTATGAAATCATGCAAGCCCCGCATATTTTGCGCGGAAATCAGCAATTTATATGGCGAAAGTGCGGCGTATTAAAAATAAAAAATGCGCCCCCCCCCCCCACATAAATATGCAGACTTTGGCTGATTATGCATTGAATTATGAGATCACATAATCACGTTTTCTGGAGGGACTGGAATATGAAATCTCTCTCTCTCTCTCTCTCTCTCTCTCTCTCTCTCTCTCTCTCTCTCTCTATCTATATATATATATCTGTGTGATATATCTGCTTCTGGGGGAATTTCTGATTCTCAGAGTCGGTAAATCTGCCATATTCTGCTTTGAATGTCAGGTAATTGCAGTTTAAAAAAACACTTTCCTGTGTTTTTGGTTTGGCGCACAACTAGGCGGGCCAGGTGTACCCAAATATATATACGGGCCGGATCTAAATCTGCAAGGGGCCGTTAAAAACAGTACTTTTAGCATCTCCTTACATATACCTACGCTCTCCGTCTCTGCTAGATTGGGAATGATTGAGATTTCTCTTGGCACAGCTACCAGAAGACTTCTGCTACTTCCCCTGCTCAGTAACGCTCAGCCATCACCGGGAAAGATCTTCTAATATCCTTCACTGGTCTCCGTCCAGAGACACGGGACCTGCTGGTCCATTATATATACAGTCTATGCTTAGTTTACACAAACCCATGTATATATGCAGTCAAGAGAACGCCAAACCTGTAGATGGCAGTGTAACGAGAAGCTCAAGCCCACGTTAGCCAATCAGAATCCCCAAAATAGCAACAACAGCAACCTCACTTCCTCGGCTGCCTAAACCTCCGTTTGTCTCAGTTTACATGCCAACGTGCAAACAAGGTTTTCCAAAAATCTCCAATCTGGCCGGAGTTTTTAGAAAGACTCGTTTTCAGAGGCGACTTCTCCGTTTGCGTGCAAACGAAGGGAAATGTCTCCGTTTTTCAAAATAACCACGTGTAAACGGGGTATCAATAATCTGATCCCAATCCACAAATGAAGACTGTAAACTCTCCAGAAGTGACTTAAAGTGCCCATATTATGAAAAAAAATCACTTTTTCTGGGATTTGGGGAGTTATTTTGTGTCTCTGGTGCTTCCACACACATACAAACTTTGATGAAAAAAACCATCCATGGTGTTTAGAGTGAGATACGGTTTCTGAATGTGTCCTGCCTTCAGTCTCTGGGTGAGCTGGTCAAAATCTGCACGGCTTTCTACGTCACTAGCCGAGACGAGGGGCCTAGGGGGCTAACCGTTAGCATGCTAGCTCGTTCTCAATGGCAAAATACTGCTACAACACACACTAGTTCACCATAATCTCCAAAAGAACTACTTCCATGTCCCTGTTCTGCAGGTATTCCACGCAAAGTTGGAAGTGTGCCCTCGTTTAGAAGAAGCCTCCCGGCTAATCCTGCCTTGTACTACTGAAGTTGGAGAAACAGCTAGCTAGCTCATGTAGTCCTTACCTAGCTACTGATCATGTAGTCTTACCTAGCTACTGAGCATGTGACCTTACCTAGCTACTGATCATGTAGTCCTTACCTAGCTACTGATCATGTGATCTTACCTAGCTACTGATCATGTAGTCCTTACCTAGCTACTGATCATGTAGTCTTACCTAGCTACTGATCATGTAGTCTTACCTAGCTACTGATCATGTGATCTTACCTAGCTACTGAGCATGTGATCTTACCTAGCTACTGATCATGTGATCTTACCTAGCTACTGAGCATGTGATCTTACCTAGCTACTGATCATGTGATCTTACCTAGCTACTGAGCATGTGATCTTACCTAGCTACTGATCATGTGATCTTACCTAGCTACTGAGCATGTGGTCTTACCTAGCTACCGAGCATGTGATCTTACCTAGCTACTGAGCATGTGCGACTGCCAACAAAGATGTTACAGCAGTGAGAGGTCTCACTCTGTAGCTAAAACAGAGACCTGAACACAGGGTGAAAAGAGGAGCTGCAGCAATGGGCAGTACAACTAAAATATGGTGTTTTTTGAAAATTAAACCTATTAAATCTATTCTGGTACAACCTCAAAATACAATTATGAACCTGA